>NW_019942760.1:56957-83863 GCF_002910315.2 Salvelinus sp. IW2-2015 | reverse complement strand
CTATATATATATATATATATATATATACACAAACATTTCTAACAGAAATACCTTATTTACATAAGTATTCAGACCCTTTGCCATGAGACTCGAAATTGAGCTCAGGTGCATCCTGTTTCCATTGATCATCCTTGAGATGTTTCTACAACTTGTTTGGAGTCCACCTGTGGTAAATTCAATTGATTGGACATCATTTGGAAAGGCACACACTTGTCTATATAAGGTCCCACAGTTGACAGTGCATGGCTGAGCAAAAACCAAGCCATGAGGTTGAAGGAATTGTCTGTAGTGCTTCGAGACAGGATTGTGTCAAGACAGAGATCTGGGGAAGGGTACCAAAAAATGTCTGCAGCATTGAAGGTACCCAACAACAGTTGCCTCCATCATTCTTATATGGAAGAAGTTTGGAACCACCAAGACTCTTCCTAGAGCTGGCCGCCTGGCCAAACTGACCAAGAACCCGACGGTCACGCTGACAGAGCTCCAGAGTTCCTCTGTGGAGATGGGAGAACCTTCCAGAAGGACAACCATCTCTGCAGCACTCCACCAATCAGGCTTTTATGCTAGAGTGGCTTGACTGAAGCCATTCCTCCAGTAAAAGGCATAAGACAGTCCGCTTGGAGTTTGCCAAAAGGCACCTAAAGGAATCTTACCATGAGAAACAAGATTCTCTAGTCTGATGAAACCAAGATTGAACTCTTTGGCCTGAATGCCAAGCATCACATCAGGGGGGAACCAGGCACCGCTCATCACCTGGCCAATACCATCCCTACGGTGGCAGCATCATGCTTTGGGGATGTGTTTCAGTAGCAGGGACTCAGAGACTAGTCAGGATCAAGGGAAAGATGAACGGAGCAAAGTACAGAGAGATCCTTGATGAAAACCTGCTCCAGAGCGCTCAGGACCTCAGACTCGGGCGAAGGTTCACCTTGACAACAATGACCCAAAGCACACAGCCAAGACAACGCAGGAGTGGCTTCGGGACAAGTCTCTGAATGTCCTTGAGTGGCCCAGCCAGAGCCCGGACTTGAACCTGATCAAACATCTCTTGAGAGACCTGAAAATAATGGGAGAAATTCCCCAAATACAGGTGTGCCAAGCTTGTAYCGTCATACCCAAGAAGACTTGAGGCTGTAATCGCTGCCGAAGGTGCTTCATCAAAGTACTGAGTAAAGGGTCTTTGCTTTGCCATTATGGGGGTATTGTGTGCAGATTGATGAAGGGAAAAAACAATTTAATCAATTTTAGAATAAGGCTGTAACGTAACAAAATGTGGAAAAAGTGAAGGGGTCTGAATACTTTCCAAATGCACTGTACATCTAATCTAATTGGCTTTGACAGCGCTTGCTTTCCCAAATCATATTGTAGACACTAGACAGACAATGTATTAAAAAGATCTCCAATTATTCTTCAACAGGGGGATCCCTACAGTCCCTGGGACTATATCACTGAAGAAGGATGCTCAGAACCTGATAGGGATCAGCATCGGGGGTGGGGCGCAGTACTGTCCCTGTCTCTACATTGTACAGGTATTATGTACCTCTATACTGTACCTCAGTCCATTAGAGCGGTTGTTTGGTTCAGTAGCTATGTATCCAGAGTGTTAACTAAATCAGAAACATTAGATTATAGATGCATTGTATAAACCATTATCTTGAACTTTCTTAAAGCAGTTTGTTTTAAGGCTTATGGCTTGGTTTTTGTCATTATTGGATCTATTCTTTACCTGTAACTGGGATCTCTGTCAGGTCTTTGACAACACCCCTGCTGCTCTGGAGGGGACTCTGGCGGCTGGCGATGAGATCACAGGAGTGAACGGRAAACCTGTGAAGGGCAAGACAAAGGTGGAGGTGGCAAAGATGATTCAGGCTGTCCAGGTACAATAAGAGYGCTTGGAATCAGCTTTTCAATCAATTTTGGTTTGATACTACAAAAGACTACAAACCAGTTAGTGTATTTCTTATAGTTATTTTTTTGTTAGCCACACAACCCAAACCATGTACCAACACTGACAAGACTAACAAGACTTACACTTACCAGTAGATAAAAATAAAGTCCAAAGCCACAGTATTTAATTCTGGATTCTGTGTTTTTTAGCAGTAAATTACCAGTCAGTCTGAAAAGGGCTGCGGTCACTACTAGATGTTAAATAATATGGACACCTCAGATCGTTCAGCGGAGCTAGTGAGAACAGGACGATAGCRAGGAGTTTGGACCCTCACGTCACCAGTGTGGAGTGGCAATGTTGTTTTTAAATCCATTGTGATGACACAGGAAGCTATGCGAGTTCAATGACTACCCCACCATGGTCTGTGCTCAGGATTAGAGAGATGGGGAGAGATGCTCCACTGTCTGTATAAAGGATTAGTATGTGCCATTGTTGCCCTTAGGCTTCGCTGACGCTTTCATTTTTTTGCATGCTATGCCCACTGAGTTTAAATWGTCACAGTGGTGTTTATTGATATTACTTGCAAACTTTGTGCAGTTTTATCAGAGGAGCTGTAATTCTTATGTTTCTGCACTTGCAGAAGCACCTTTGTTTGGCTTAAAGACTGCTATATTGTGCAGTCTTGTCCTTCATGATTTTCAGTTGAATTGAGTTGCAGACACACTTTGTACACATGGATTGTTTGTCAATACCTGGTTGACTATAACCTGRCTGTAACGCGAGTCCCCAGACTAACCAGGGGAGAAAGCCAATGTTAGGTAGATCTATCAATACTGTATTGCCTGGGGGAACTCCATAGGCTATATATTTTAGTTAGAGTAATATGACCCCTGGGGGAAGTGTCTGTAGATTTGCATCATGGTTTTAATTATACTGAGGTGGTGTTTGAGTGACTGTCTTATCTCTTCCATTCATTCCTCTTGTCTTTGCAGGGAGAAGCAACAATCCACTACAACAAGCTGCAGGCTGACCCCAAACAGGGGAAGTCACTGGACATAGGTAACAGTCGCAGAATACATCTCTAAAATATACAGGTAATTGACAAAATAAAGGAAACACCAACATAGTGTCTCAATAGGACGTTGGGCCACCACAAGCCGCTAGAACAGATTCAAACCTCCTTGGCATAGATTCTACAAGTGTCTGGAACTCTACTGGAGGGATGCGACACCATTCTTCCACAAGAAATTCCATAATTTGTTGTTTTGTTGATGGTGGTGGAAAAGGCTGTCTCAGGCGCTGCTCCAGAATCTCCCATAAGTGTTCAATGGGGTTGAGATCGGGTGACTGGCACGGCCGTGGCATATCGTGAAACATCAGCAAATTGAGCAGTCTTCGTCACTGAAGCTCTTGTCAAACTTGCCCCAACAATCATCCCTCTTGCAAAGTCACTAAGATATATTCTAGCCATGGTAGCCAAAATATTGGGCAACTAGGCCTGCCTAGCATTTTTATACATGACTCTAATTCCACAACTGTGTGGAAGCACCTACTTTCAATATACAGTACATTGTATCCCTCATTTACTCAAGTGTTTCCTTTATGTTGGCAGTTTCCTATATATGGGTAGAGTACCATTCTTACTCACCAGACCGACAGATGCTACCGTCATAGTATGTTTTTACATTGTGGTGTGTGTTATCTGGTGTGTTTTAGTGCTGAAGAAGGTGAAGCACCGCCTGGTGGAGAACATGAGCTCTGGTACAGCTGACGCTCTGGGGCTCAGCAGAGCCATACTCTGCAATGGTGAGACTGGGACAAAACACACTGTCCATCCGTCTGGCCATGTTATAGATTTCTATTATTTCTGACTCTACTTTCTTCATTGCATACACCTTAAGCCAATTACAGTCAATTGAAGCCAATTTAGTTGGCATCATCCCTAAGATACTGACCCTGTCTGAATAACCATACTAGCGCGTACTACATACTTAAACTGCATACTCATTTCGGTATTTGATCTCGTAGAATTCACTTGTGTATTCTGACTCACGTGTTTGACAAAAGCTGATAATCAGATAAATTGACGCGCAGTACCAAAATGAACAAATGACGGGAGTCAACGCAATCACGCATTAGCTGTCTCATTCGGAGTACTATTTAAAAAATGTCACTTAGTATCTGAAAAAAAGTTATATCTAGTATGCTAGTATGGGTATTCGGAAACGGCCACTGCATAAGCTCTGTGCCATCTCATGATGACTGATATCATCTGGACCGGAGAGGGGCACTATGCTACTACTGTAAGGGTCCTCATACTAGGCCCTTTTCTTTTTCAGATGGGCTGGTGAAGAGACTGGAGGAGTTGGAGAAAACAGCAGAGCTGTACAAAGGTATTTTTTAAATGATTGTAATGTTATTATGTGTGACATTCTTCATACGTTCTCCCCTCTTCATGCACCACTGTCCTTGTTTGTCTCTTTACAGGCCTGATGGAGCACACGAAGAGACTGCTCAGAGCCTTCTTTGAACTCTCTCAGACACACAGAGGTGAGTTACCACGCCTTGAAACTACACAAACATTATATTAAACTACAGATCTAGACACAATATAACCATGTACTATGATCATACTCAAGCTCCCTCACACTGAAAGTGAACAGGTTTGTATTTACAGTAATGTGTTGCATGCCATGAGACTGGATGATGTTTGATTGTTCCACTCTCTCCCTCTGCCTGGACGACCCTCAGCGTTTGGGGATGTGTTCTCTGTGATCGGGGTACGGGAGCCTCAGGCTGCAGCCAGTGAGGCCTTTGTGAAGTTTGCTGAGGCCCATCGCAACATGGAGAAGTACGGTATCCAGCTGCTAAAGACCATCAAGCCAGTGAGTAGTAGAAGACATTAACAAACAGTCAAATCAATACACAAACCATTAACAGGATTCATATGCCAACACCCCAACAAGCTTGCATTCACTCCTGCATATACCTAGATTAGATAACTTACATCCCCACACATCCATATATATATTGGGAATCAATTAATCATGTTCCTCTCTGTCTCCTGTTTTGTAGATGCTCCATGACCTGAACACCTACCTTCATAAGGCTATACCAGACACCAAGCTCACCATCCGCAAATACCTGGACGTCAAATTTGAGTACTTGGTGAGAGCAGACCCCTTATTCAAAATGTCAACATTGATCAACTAAAAACAGGGTCTAAACTGAACCGAAGCGTTTATATTTCTAATGTGTTAGTCATTGGCGTAAAGGTTAATCCATTTTGTGTTCCAGTCTTACTGTCTGAAAGTGAAGGAGATGGACGATGAAGAGTACAGCTGCATTGTGAGTACCTTACCTTACTTCCTATGCCTGTAGTCCACACAGAAACACTGATGTCATTGAGTAACAAAGTGGATCTATGTAGCGTGTTTAATTTAGTTTTTCTTATATACCTGTGTGTTTCCTTAGGCGATGGGAGAGCCTATGTATCGCGTCGGCACCGGGAACTACGAGTACCGGCTTGTGCTGCGGTGTCGACAGGAGGCCCGTGCTCGGTTCGCCAAGATGAGAAAGGATGTGCTGGAGAAGATTGAGCTACTGGACCAGAAACATGGTTTGTTCTCTCTCTGTGTCTGTCTACCTAGGAGAATCATRCTCTCCATTAACGCTCTGTCCAGCTACCTGTAATAAGTGGCCAGAGTATCTCTCCAAACAGTCTCTCTCTGTTTGCCCATTACTAATGGATATAAGCCTTCCCACTAGGCAAAAACTGGGTATATCAACGTTGTTTCCACGTGGAAAACTGATTGGATTTGCAAAATCATCAACGCAAGGGAATGTTGTATTTTTTTCCCCACCCAACTTTATAATAATTATTTTAGATTGAGGTTTCAACTAACTTGAATTCAACAATCAAATGTAAATCAAAACTAGACGTTGAACTGACATCTGTGCCCAGTGTGAGTAAATTTTATCCAATGTATGATCAGTCCCTCTCTCCCTGCTTCACGATATACTAATGTATCAGGCTGAGCGTTTCTCGGCACAGATGGCCTACTAATTGTAAACAACCCTTTCTTTGACATCTGCACTGCTAGGAAATACCAGATCTGTCTAAAGTGTGGTATAAAGGTAGGGTGCGTGTTAACACCCTTTTCCCTTCCTGCTTCCCTTCAGTCCAGGACATCGTGTTCCAGCTGCAGCGTTTTGTGTCAGGCATGTCGCGCTACTACGACGAGTGCTACGCCGTGCTGAAGGATGCTGACGTCTTCCCCATCGAGGTGGACCTCTCACGCACAATGATCAACTACGGCAGCCAGTCACGCTCCTTCACAGAAGAAGAGGAAGAGGAGGAGGGAGGAGGAAGTGAAGAACAGGATGGGGGTGCTGGCAAGCAGGCTGAGAACGGTGCTGAAAAACTGATTGATGATTATTGAGAGTTAATGATTGTTTTCTGGAGCAAAATTCCACCTACGTCTATCAACTGCCACTCTGCATTTACTTAGCAATGATTAGTTAAATATGTGGAAATGGTCAGCAAAGTCATCACAATGGAAAATACTACTGTGAATTGCTGCTATTCAACTGTACTGGAACTAACTATTGCAACCTACTGTAACCAATACCATTTCCACAACTGACAGCCATCACTGTAACTAACTTTGTGGGGCTTGAATTGATTCAATGGGTTTTTTCTGGGTCAGTTTATTCTGCAAGTTTATTTCTAGTTCCTACCAAACACGCATATCAGATTGGTGGATGATATTTCCCTAAAAAAAATGTTATATCGTTGCTAAATGAGTGCAGCATAGTATGTTACAGAATGATTGAGCAAAGTGTATTTTTATCTACAGGTTTTAGGTGCTGATGCTTCAGTTTAGGGGTGTATATATGTTTGGGGTGCCTTCAGTCTCATTTGAATCATATGTGGACAGACGAGTCTATTCTCAACAAGTGGCCAGTCCTGTCTTGATGAGATGACAGCGGTTAAATGCTGTTCCCAATAAAATGATGTAGTCATTTGGGGCGAGCACATGATTAAGAGTGATCATTAACCAGGGCTMGCCACAGACCAAAATAGGACTCATTTTCCATTGACACAAGCCCTGATGTTACAAGTTTAACAGTCCCACTCAATATTTTGCATTCTATCTGCACTAAACCACATGGAATTTTAATGGGGTAGCTGAACATAGTGAGGTACAAATCACTTCTAAAGGATGAGAGGGCAAGGTTCAGCCCAAACAGCATTTTAAACTGAATGAAGGAACCTCGGTCAAATTAAATGTTATAATTCCAGTGTGTTTTTTGTTACTTGTCTTTTTCTGTCATTGTTAAGGATTTCTCTGTCTCCCTGCTGCACCCGATGCTAGATTCTCAGCCCCACTACAGTTTAATAATCATAAAACAAGTGCAGTAGAGGGCTGTGTTCTTTCAAATTGGAATGTATTTAATCAAAGGGACCTTTGTCTTTATGTTTTGATTTGTCAACTACTGAACTGTATTGATTTTGTGCTGAAGCTTTAATCTGGTTACATTGCTACTCTTGCTCAGTTCCACAAACAAAGTGAACCTTGAACATTATACCAATTTCATATTTTTGTGTAAATTGTTTTTATTTTCCTCTATGCTTCATGTATTATTCAAATACAGTATGTATCCATTGTGAAAACCATGGGTTCATTAAGGATTTACAATATAAAGAATATACTGGAATTTACATTGCTGGAGCTTCCAGAATGTCTTATTTTATGAAGATATTGAATATTTTTATTTATTATGGGTGTTTTAATCTTGTGTTGAGCTCTTCTGTCTTTGTTTATGTTACATGTTGTGTGGCAGAAGGATACATTAATTATTCTGATTTAATTAAAGTTTCTGCAAAAAAATATTTGGTAACCATTCTGTGTGTTATTAAGATACAAAATATAACTTGATTGTTTGGATCACATGTTTACATGTGACATTCTTCGCACGCTTTGAGGATAACACGGTGCCCCCGACGCAGCCCGCTACCAAGGACTGTGGGCTCTCCTTCTCCGTTGCCGACGTGAGTAAAACATTTACAGTGGCTTGCGAAAGTATTCACCCCCTTGGCATTTATCCTATTTTGTTGCCTTACAACCTGGAATTAAAATTTATTTTGGGGGAGTTTATCATTTGATWTACACAACATGCCTACCACTTTGAAGATACTAAATATTTTTTATTGTGAAACAAATAAGAAATAAGACACAAAAAACACTTGAGCGTGCATAACTATTCACCCTCCCCAAAGTCAATACTTTGTAGAGCCACCTTTTGCAGCAATTACAGCTGCAAGTCTCTTGAGGTATGTCTCTATAAGCTTYGCACATCTAGCCACTGGGATTTTTGCCCATTCTTCAAGGCAAAACTGCTCCAGRTCCTTCAAGMTGGATGGGTTCCGCTGGTGTACAGCAATCTTTAAGTCATACCACAGATTTTCAATTGGATTGAGGTCTGGGCTTCCCCTTACACCACTCGAGTGTTGCTTTAACAGTATGCTTAGGGTCATTGTCCTGCTGGAAGGTGAACCTCCGTCCCAGTCTCAAATCTCTGGAGGACTGAAACAGGTTTCCCTCAAGAATTTCCCTGTATTTAGCGCCATCCGTCATTCCTTCAATTCCGACCAGTTTGCCAGTCCCTGCTGATGAAAAACATCCCCACAGCATGATGCTGCCACCACCATGCTTCACTGTGGGGATGGTTTTCTCAGGGTGATGAGAGGTGTTGGGTTTGCGCCAGACATAGCGTTTTGCTTGATGGCCAAAAAGCTAAATTTTAGTCTCATCTGACCAGAGTACCTTCTTCCATATGTTTGGGGAGTCTCCCACATGCCTTTTGGCAAACACCAAACTTGTTTGCTTATTTTTTACTTTAAGCAATGGCTTTTTTCTGGCCACTCTTCCATAAAGCCCAGCTCTGTGAAGTGTGCTGCTTAAAGTTGTCCTATTGACAGATACTCCAATCTCCGCTGTGTAGCTTTGCAGCTCCTTCAGGGTTATCTTTGGTCTCTTTGTTGCCTCTGATTAATGCCCTCCTTGCCTGGTCCATGAGTTTTGGTGGGCAGCCCTCTCTTGGTAGGTTTGTTGTGATGCCATATTCTTTCCATTTTTTAATAAAGGATTTAATGATGCTCTGTGGGATGTTCAAAGTTTATGATATTTTTTTATAACCCAACCCTGATCTGTACTTCTCCACAACTTTGTCTCTGACCTGTTTGGAGAGCGCTCTGGTCTTCATTGTGCCCCTTGCTTAGTGGTGTTGCAGACTCTGGGGCCTTTCAGAACAGGTGTATGTATACTGAGATCATGTGACAGATCATGTGACACTTAGATTGCACACAGGTGGACTTTATTTAACTAATTCTGTAACTTCTGAAGATAATTGGTTGCACCAGATCTTATTTAGGGGCTTCATAGCAAAGGGGGTGAAAACATATGCACGCACCAATTTTCCGTTTAAAATATATATATTTTGAAGTWATTTTTTTCATTTCACTTCACCAATTTGGACTATTTTGTGTATGTCCATTACATGAAATCCAAATAAAAATCTATTTAGATTACAGGTTGTAATGCAACAAAATAGGGAAAATGCCAAGGGGATGAATACTTTTGCAAGGCACTGTAAAAGTGTTAACCCTCGCAAGGCTGCCGGCCCAGACGTCATCCCTAACCGTGTCCTCAGAGCATGCGCAGACCAGCTGGCTGGTGTGTTCACGGGCATATTCAATCTCCCTATCCCAGTCTGCTGTCCCCACAGGCTTCAAGATGGCCACCATTGTTCCTGTATCCAAGAAGGCAAAGGTAACTGAACTTAATGACTATCGCCCCGTAGCACTCAACTCTGTCATCATGAAGTGCTTTGAGAGACTAGTCAAGGATCATATTACCTCTACCTTACCTGACACCCTAGACCCACTTCAATTTGCTAACCGCCCCAATAGATCCACAGTCGATGCAATCGCCATCACTCTGCACACTGCCCTATCCCATCTGGACAAGAGGAATACCTATGTAAGAATGTTGTTTATTGATAATAGCTCAGCATTCAACACCATAGTACCCTCCAAGCTCATCATTAAGCTCGAGGCCCTGGGTCTGGACTTCCTGAGGGGCCGCCCCAGGTGGTAAAGGTAGGAAACATCACCTCCACTCCGCTGATCCTCAACACCGGGGCCCCACAATGGTGCGTGCTCAGCCCCCTCCTGTACTCTCTGTTCACCCATGACTGTGTGGCCAAGCACCCCTCGAACTCAATCATCAAGTCTGCAGACAACACAACATTAGTAGGCTTGATTACCAACGATGACGAGACAGCCTACAGGGAGGAGGTGAGGGCTCTGGGAGTGTGATGCCTGGAAAACAACCTCTCACTCAATGTCAACAAAACAAAGGAGATGATCGTGGKCTTCAGGAAACAGCAGAGGGTACACCCCCTATCTACATCGACGGGACCGCAGTGGTGAAGGCGGCACAACAGAGCCTCTTCAACCTTTACGTTTACAGATGCACAATTGAAATCATCCTGTTGGGCTGTATCACCGCCTGGTATGGAAACTGCACCGCCTGCAACCACAAGGCTCTCCAGAGGGTGGGACTGTGCTTTGGCAAAGTGGGTGGGGTTATATCCTGCCTGTTTGGCCCTGTCCAGGGGTATCGTCAGATGGGGCCACAGTGTCTCCCGACCCCTCCTGTCTCAGCCTCCAGTATTTATGCTGCAGTAGTTTATGTGTCGGGGGCTAGGGTCAGTCTGTTATATCTGGAGTATTTCTCCTGTCTTATCCGGTGCCTTGTGTGAATTTAAGTATGCTCTCTCTAATTCTCTCTCTCTCCCTCTCTTTCTTTCTTTTTCTCTCTCAGAGGACCTGAGCCCTAGGACCATGCCTCAGGACTACCTGGCKTGATGACWRCTTGCTGTCCCCAGTCCACCTGGCCGTGCTGCTGCTCCAGTTTCAACTGTTCTGCCTGCGGCTATGGAACCCTGACCTGTTCACCACCTGCTATTTTCAACTCTTAATGATCGGCTATGAAAAGCCAACTGAAAATTATTCATGAATAATTATTTGACCCTGCTGGTCATCTATGAACATTTGAACATCTTGGCCATGTTCTGTTATAATCTCCACCCGGCACAGCCAGAAGAGGACTGGCCACCCCTCATAGCCTGGTTCCTCTCTAGGTTTCTTCCTAGGTTCTGGCCTTTCTAGGGAGTTTTTCCTAGCCACCGTGCTTCTACACCCGCATTGCTTGCTGTTTGGGGTTTTAGGCTGGGTTTCTGTACAGCACTTTGAGATATCAGCTGATGTAAGAAGGGCTTTATAAATCAATTTGATTTGATTTGGTGCAGTCTGCCCAACCCATCACCGGGGGCAAACTACCTGCCCTCCAGGACATCTACAGCGCCTGGTGTCACAGGAATGCCAAAAAGAGCATCAAGGACATCAACCACCTGAGCCAACTGACATTTACTCCTGAGGTGCTGACCTGTTGCACCCTCGACAACCACTGTGATTATTATTATTTGACCCTGCTGGTCATCTATGAACATTTGAACATCTTGGCCATGTTCTGTTATAATCTCCACCRGGCACAGCCAGAAGAGGACTGGCCACCCCTCATAGCCTGGTTCCTCTCTAGGTTTCTTCCTAGGTTCTGGCCTTTCTAGGGAGTTTTTCCTAGCCACCGTGCTTCTACACCCGCATTGCTTGCTGTTTGGGGTTTTAGGCTGGGTTTCTGTACAGCACTTTGAGATATCAGCTGATGTAAGAAGGGCTTTATAAATCAATTTGATTTGATTTGGTGCGGTCTGCCCAACCCATCACCGGGGGCAAACTACCTGCCCTCCAGGACATCTACAGCGCCTGGTGTCACAGGAATGCCAAAAAGAGCATCAAGGACATCAACCACCTGAGCCACTGCCTGTTCACCCCGCTATCATCCAGAAGGCGAGGTCAGTACAGGTGCATCAAAGCTGGGACCGAGAGACTGAAAAACAGCTCCTATCTCAAGGCCATCCGACTGTTCAACAGCCATCACTAGCACATTAGAGGCTGCTGCCTATAGGCATAGACTAGAAAACACTGGCCACTTTAAGGATTGGAACACTAGTCACTTTAATAGTGTTGACATGTCTTGCATTACTTATCTCATATGTACTGTGTTCTATACTATTCTARGTTATCGTAGTCACTTAATAATGTTTACAAATCTGGTATTACTCATCTGATATGTATATACTGTTTTCTATCCTTCTGCGGTATCTTAGTCACTTAATAATGTTTACATATCTTGCATTACTCATCTCATATGTATATACTGTGTTCTATACTATTCTACTGTATCTTAGTCTGTTCCGCTCTGACATTGCTCGGCCATATATGTATATAGTCTTAATTAATTCCTACTTAGATTTGTGTGTATTGGGTATATGTTGTGTAATTTGTTAGATATTACTTGTTAGATATTACTGCACTGTTGGAGCTAGAAGCGCAAGCATTTCGCTACACCCGCAATAACATCTGCTAATCACGTGTATGTGACCAATACATTTTGATTTTATTTGATTTGAAGCTATGCTGTGCATGTTAGGGAAATGAACGTAAACGAATTACTCCAAATTTAAAACGACACGCCCCCGCATGTTCGCTCGCACGCGCCCCAGTGGCCTAATGGATAAGGCACTGMCCTCCTAAGCCAGGGATTGTGGGTTCGAGTCCCATCTGGGGTGGACCATTCTTTTGCGTCAAATTTCCTTTTCCTTCATTGAAATTATGATTCGATCATTAATCGTATTCTGGATGATATATTTGGTAACGTATGTGTTTCACTTTGTAGGCTGATGCAATGGGATCTTGCTTCTGGTGAGAAATCCAAAACGGAGGGTAACCAATCAAGGTAAATTCACGTGTGTGTCATGAACAATATTCGCGAGAGCAACAATAGTGGAATCGGCAGGTTCGTCTTTGAAATAAAAGTCCGTCATTGTAACGGATGCAAACTGATAAAAATTGTGAAAACATGCCATAATTGGACTAGATAATGCTACACAAAGTTGGAATGTTGTTATATAAATTCAACAAAAAAATGATTTGTTCATTTGAAGAATATATATTTTTTAATGTGGATATATTTTAATTTAGAATTGCATTGGGGTCATAATTACAGTTTATGCACTGTACAGCCTAACCTATGGATTGTGCACCCAGACATGGGGTATCAGCCTACTCAGTGACACTCACAGAACACAACTGTGAAGAGTTTACACACCAAAAATATACACAGTAGGCTGAATAGCGTGGTGAATTCCCACAGTCTGTCAGGATTTGGCCAGGATTGTTCCGGTTTTGGCCACTAGATGCCCCCATTGTGCTTTTTTGACCCTTTTGTTTTCCCTTGTTTCCAGTTATTATTTGCACCTGTGCCTCGTTTCCCTTGAATGTATTTAAACCCTTAGTTTTCCTCAATTCTTTGCTCTGTGTTTGAAAGTTAGSACCCAGCCCTAGCGATGCTGTGAACATTTGTTGCTTCAGTTGGACTCTTGTGGTACTCTGTTTTTGTTCTCGTTTATTTATTTTTGATTATCTTTTGAGGCTGTACCTACCACCTTGTGGATTTACCTTTTGACTTGGAGGATTACCTTTTTCTCTTGGAATTACTTTTGATGTTGTGGATTTATATTTTTGCCTGAAGAACTTTCCTTTTTACTTTATTAAAACACCGTCTCAAGTACTGCTGTGTCTGCCTCATCTTCTGGGTTCTGCCGACTATTAGTGGCTCAGTTTGCTAAGTGACTGTTTCTTACACCGGAGACCCGAGTTCGTAACCGGGTCTTGACACGTCAAAGTCCTGCAATAAGAGTTAAGATGCTAATATTTGTGTATTAGTATATTTTTTATTGGTTTTTATTTAACCTTTTATTTAACTATAGTTGTGTTCTGTGCATGTCACTGAGTAGGCTGATACCCCATTTCATGGGTGCACAATCCATAGATTAGGCTGTACAGCAGTGGTGGAAAAGTACCCAATTATCATACTTGAGTAAAAGTATAGAAACCTTAATAGAAAGTTACTCAAGTAAAAGTGAAAGTCACCCAGTAAAATACTACTTGAGTAAAAGTCTAAAAGTATTTGGTTCTAAATATACTTAAGTATCAAAAGTAGATGTAATTGCTAAAATATACTTAAGTATCAAAAGTATCAAAATAATTAGTAAAAGTAAACCGTGTAAAAAAATATTAATAGTAAAGTACAGATACCCACAAAACTACTTAAGAAGTACTTTAAAGTACTTTTACTTGAGTACTTTACACCACTGCTGTACAGTGCATATAAGTATGCCCCCAATGCAATTCTGAATTCAAATACATCTGCAGTGCAATTTCAACTAACTTTTTTGTCAAATTAACGAATAATTGTCTTTTGTTGAATTTATATAACAACATTCCAAACTTGTTAAGCACTATCTAATCCAATTGTGGTATAATTCCACTATTTTTATCCGTTTGCGTCAGTTTCAATAAGGAACTTTTATTTTGAAGGCAAATAACTGATTCCACTTATGCTAATATTGTTCTAAACACATTTGTGATAAATTCCCCACCGGCTCCACCAATAAGGAAACTATAAACTTGAAACAGACTTTCAGTTCCCCACTGTTTTTATTTTGTGAATAGTGGGATTTATTCAGGTAACATTCATATCTGTAAATCACGCATTTAAAATCTGTATTTTCTTCGAACGGAAATTAAGAGGCTGTGTCTTTTTTTTTTTTTTTTTTGCTGCGACTTTCGCCAGTGCTGACAGTAAGTGAAACATTGTAGCCGAAGTTATTTTGTGAGCTGTATTTGATTACACACAGCGAATGCGTGTATACATGTAGGCTAGACGAAATAGGCTGACATCTCAGATAGTGAAACGTAAAGGGTTGTACCGTGGTTGAGACAATTTGTTCCATTAAATGCAGAAATCAAACCATTTAAATCAATGATAAACCCAGTAATTTCCAAAGCTCACATCGTGTTTCTGTAATGATTAATTTAATGTTTTTTTACTTWAAAAAAAAKAAACTTTTTGGCTATCCTGCACAAATGGAGCTAGAAACATAAGCATTTCGCTGCACCTYTGATAACATCTGTAAATCTGTGTACACAACCAATACATTTTTATTTGATAATATCAATTTTAAGAAATCCTCTAATGTTTCTGTTGAAAGTTGACGTGTATATTGCGTGCTTTACAGAGTTGAAAGCAGCCACAGTGTACTGGGATGCTACACATAAGACTGTCCAACTGAAAGAAGGAGTGATAGAAAAAGAGGGGGATGCATATGATACCTCAATGACAGCCTCTCTCAAACGGGCTGGAGTGTACTGGAGATCCGTGCAGGGTATGGGGAGACCCTTGAGTATGACGAGGTCACCTACTTCCTTGCGGGATACCTAGAGGGCTTCCTCACTGCACCGTAAGTGGCTTGGGCATTGTTGCATGTCAATTCAATTTCTGATCGACATTGTCATGTTTAATCTTATTTTGTTTTTCATCAGGCAAATGATTAGGCACTACGCCAACATGTATCCCCAGCTGATCAAGGACCCTGAAGTTTTAGGTCCAGTGGAGCGCTTCATGGTGTGAGTTTCTTTTTTCTCCTCAGGGATGATGGCCAATAACCATAGTGAAAAGCCAGGTCAGATCTGCATCCTGTCCTTTGAGGGTTTTGAAATGTGCTTGGCTCTATCAGGAAGCAGGACTCGTGTACCAGGGAGCAGGTGAAACTGAACAGGAGCACTGATCCTCTGTGGCACCACACTGGCTTCATAGTGGCCCAGATGGACGGACTTCAGGCGGYGGTCGCACACTGGGCCAAGAAACAAGGGAAAGAGGTGCGCTGATATCTAGGAATGGATCAATAGATTCATGGATCATCATTCAGTGGCACAATGTGATCTCTAACCTCTTTCGATTGGTGTTCTCCCCACTTAGCCGTCTGCCCTTGTTTGCCTGTCCATCCTGAATGCGGTGGGATTAATCTGCTGGACCTATTCGCCCTCGTGCCCTGGCACGAGCATTCCTCCTTGGAACATTTCAAGAGATCCGTGCGAGATGCGGCCATCTGTTGACCATGCCCAATCTCATGATTTAGAAGTTCACGAGGATAAAATCAATGATCTCCTTCGCAGTCTGATGAGTGAGAATATATCTACTGGACATGATCATTAGTGATTCAATAGGTGGATCTGTTCTTGACTTAAATGGTATTTGTCCCTCTATCTTATCAATCAATGTTTCTATAGACTCAAACACCAGCTCTCTCCTCCCCCTTCTAGATGCTCCCTGGGTTTGAGAACCTGCTGTTTCCACTCTAGCTGGTATACATACGCTGCCACCATGCGCATCTACAAGCACGGACTTCACCTCAGTGAGCCCCCACAACTGCCACGGGCAAGCTGTCCTTCAGCAGCTAACACCAGTAGGTACAGCACCGGTATAAGGTGGCCGCTGTGACAGTATAAACAACTACCCGTGGCTGAAGAGATACTCAATATTTTGGAAGCGCTAGAATGTGCCCCTCTCATTTTCATATAAATGTGTATTTTTTATTATGAAAACTGTCAATGTTGTATACATGCTTCAGAATTATAAACAGACAGATACTGTGAGACCACCCTCTACAGCAGGCTTCCTGGTGTCTCTGGAATGACTTCTACCTCCCTGGGCATGGCCTGATGATGACCCAGACACCAACAACATCTTCAACAGTCCCTCTTTCTCCCCGAGGTCACGCCCCCACACTGCTGGCCATGGTGCAGAGGGTGCGTCTGGCCACACCCTGTATACACTGGGGAGCAGTGGGCCAATACCTTCGTCCAGATAACAACTCTGGTGAGGGAGGATGATGACGCATGAAATCTTGTCCGGTTAGTGTCCCTCTGATAAGGTCTACAGTACAGAAATGCATTTATTTTCACCTTCTTCACTCTCCCTCCCTCTCAGGCACTATAACAACCAGTACATGATAGTGGACATGAGAAAGTGACCCTGGGCCACAGTTATTACCGAGGATGGGGGCTCGGTGACAGTGGTGGAGCAGATTTCCCTGGGCCTGGTAGAGGTTCTCTGACCAAAACTCAGGCCCTGCGCAGGGGTGAGGAACACAGATATGGATATAGTACTGCCAATAGATGTACATCTTAAGCATAAACTTAGCAGAGATAAAATCTGTGGAGGAGATGGTAATGAGCAAGATCTTCCTCTCCCAGTCGTGGCCCTCCTATAACGTGCCTTTCCACCCAAAGATCTACACCCGAGTGGCTATGGGAAGATGTGGAGGAGTACGGGGAGACTTCTCCTATGACCTCTGCCCCCGGGCCAAGATCTTTCGTCGGGACCAGGCTGAGGTTAAGGAGCTCGACTCCCTCAAACACATCATGAGATACAACGGTGCGTCTACGTTCCTTGCCTTTAACTGTGGCATTTCTTTTACTCTGGTTAGCTTTTAAGTATTTCCTTTAGTTAATTTCCTCCCGACAGTTCTCTCAGCTCTCGCTTTGAGTAGCTGTTAACCATGTTCCTTTCTCTTTCAGACTACAAAAATGACCCCTACTCCAAGGGTGACCCATGCAAGTCCATCTGTTGCCGTAATGACCTGATGGAGAAAGACCCCAGCCCAGGAGGATGCTATGACACCAAGGCAGAACTTTTACTAGCATTCATTCAGTTCGATCTCTAAATATTTTAAGATAATGTAATAAACATCTGTCTCTCTCTGTAGGTGACTGATTTCCACATGGCGCAGGATTTCAGAGCGGAGGCGGTGAACGGTCCCWCGATGCAGGGCGACCTCCCTCCCTTCTCCTGGGAGGACTTCAATAGCACGGCTCACCAGGGTCTGCCAGACCACTACGACCTCCGCTTCATCTGCATGCAGCCTGCACTCTTCATGCCCTGAGAGAGGTGCCATAGAGGYGGGGGGGGGGGGAAAGGTTTGAAGAGTTGCCTATGGGGTTAGGGTAATGGAGGAGGGCGGGTTAATGCAGATCGTATTAAAGTCTATCATCTTTATTTACAGTCCAATATAGTAAATCAGCCTCGGAGAAATGCTGCAATAATGATCCAGCTTAAGGGATTCTTATTTTATGTGTGTTTTGTCAATAGCCTACCTACTTTTTTCTTCATGCACTCAGTTGACCTATGTCTTGGACATTGACTAAGAGTTGCTGCTGTATTGCCGTCATTTAGACATTTGAAACACGCTGAATCAATGTAGAAAATGACTGAAGCCTGGTTTGTTCGGTGACAAATACTATCTTTTTAAATTCAGGTCAATGACCTAAACCTAGATTAAAATTCAGTACCCTTTGTATTATAATCAAATCCTGACCTTGAAACTAATTACAATTCATGTTGTCATATGTTGAATTCACTATGATAATATCAATGCAATTCTCAGGGCTCTTAATCTCATGTTTCATGTTTGTTACATGGCCTGCTGCTACGGTGGGTGTTTCTATTTTTATACATGGAAGAATAATTTTGAACTTTGTACATGTTTGATGTCTTGGAAAGCTGCACTTCAGAAATGTATTTTCTATGGTTGTTAATAAATTTGAACAGTGCCCATAACTTTCATATCTTTATTCACTTTTATGTGCACCCTCAGCTGAACACATCTTATCCAGTCAAATATGACTTTTCTGGTTTAAGTTTGATCTCTCTCTCTCTTGGGACACATTGGTGATTCATCCTTTCCTACAAAAGGAAGAACTGAAATGTCTGTTGAGGGACTCCTCCCCTCCGTTGCCCTTTCTTTCCCCTCATGTCTTTCTCTCTGTCTGGTCCAAATGGTTTCACTGTATGTTATTCTCTGGTTCACACACAGCTACATGAGGACAGAGTGAGGCAGCAGGTTTCTCTAGTGTGGGCATTAATTACATGACCAGGCATCGACATGGCAAAGAAGACCTGTAATCCGGGCACAACGTGGGACAAACTGCTCATCACCTGTGTCAGCTTGACAAGGCCTCAGCCAAAGCCAGCCACAGGTGAGTTTCACTGCTCTGGTTTGTCTAAGGGCTCTATTCAATCCGTATCGCGGAAATTCAACATTAGTGTGATTGGAATTTAAAGACAATGTACCCACTTTAGCAGAGACTGCATTCACTGTAAACACTGCAGATGTCGGCGCAATAGGAAATGACCTTTACCTTTCTACAGCGATACAGATTGAATAGAGCCCTAATCTTGGTTGTCCTCACTTATTGTCTGCAAGTGCTTCTTTTAGGAAAAATACTTATTTCACTGGCTTCTCTATAGTATGGCATTGATATGGCGATATATATCCTCCCCATTGTCTTAGTGATGGATGCAGCATAGTCACTAATAAGCAGCATTGATACAGTATTATGGGGACTTTGTCATCCTTTTCCACCAGAATCCCCACCTGTAAAATGGAGTAGCGATGTTCCTCCCCATTACGACCCGGCAGTGAGTCCAGCTGTCTGGATATCAGTGGTAGTCGTAGTGAACGGCTCCATCCTGGCAATGTTTCTATGGTTCATCATATACAAAATGCAGGCAAGGCGCAATCACACTGCAGGTAAGGAATGCCATTGAGGRTAATGGASAATGTGTATTTTTATCTGTMTRWCASKYKYWGTSTRMTMRWSWGRMRTRWRWTMWGWGWWYWGMGGMMMWYYASAKATTAAGCAMGAAGCTCKTCTAGTTTCTGTTCCCCTCTGATAGGCTCTCTGGGGACTGCCCTACTGTCTATTTTACTCTTAACACGCATCCGTTGGTTTTTGAGGACCAAAAAAGTATTCTTCACACCCAATGACCTCACACACTCATACTTACACACACACACACACCCAAATGGCAGCAGTTACTACTACATGCGAGTACACCACTGAATGGTAATGAGATTACTAGGTTAGCTCCATTACATTCAGGGATACATGCCCTGAATACCAGCCCTCAMTTCGCTCTGTGTTGAGCTAGATAGAAGACATAGAACAACCATTTAACTTAACAATATTTGAAATTGGGTGACGGGTATGTTATTTAACCTTAACTAGGCKAGTCAGTTAAGAACACATTCTTATTTACAATGACGCCCTAGGAACAGTGGGTTAAACTGCCTTGTTCAGGGGCAGAACGACATATTTTTACATTGTCAGCTTGGGAATTCGATTTCGCAATCTTTCGGTTACTAGTCCAATGCTCTAACCACTAGGCTACCTGCTACCCTATTGTTGTATATACATTACCATTCCATTGTTTGGGGTCACTTAGAAATGTCCTTGTTTTTGAAAGAAAAGCAAAAAACAAATTTGTCKATTTTTAAAATAACATCAAATTGATCTGAAATATAGTGTAGACATTGTTAATGTTGTAAATTACTATTGTAGCTGGAAACGGGTTTTCTAATGATCAATTAGCCTTTTAAAATTATAAACTTGGATTTGCTAACACAACGTGCCATTGGAACACAGGAGTGATGGTTGCTGATAATGGGCCTATGTAGATATTCCAGAAWWWWWWWYTMTTGTTTTCAGCTACAATAGTCATTTACAACATTAACAATGTCTACACTGTATTTCTGATCAATTTGATGTTATTTTTACGGACAAAAGATTAGCTTTCAAAAACAAGGACATTTCTAAGTGACCCAACTTTTGAAAGGTAGTGTATATATTAATTTTGCTTTTCCGAGAGAACATTCTTCTTAACTCTATCCAATTGCTGCCAATGATTCAGATTAGAAGTATAGGCCTTCTTTATCATGTTGATGTAGATTTCTCTTTAGGAAGAATAATGCTGGGTAATGCTTGTTTCTGCTCCAGGTGAACCAGAGGCAGGACTTAACCCTCCAGCTAAAGCCCTGCCACCTGTGGAGGGAGACTGTACAGCAGCTGTGGTACAGAGAGAGGAGGCCCCTCCATCCTGTCCTCAGCTGAACGGTGGGCCCCAAACATGCTTCAGGCAGGAGGTGTCCACCTACAGCGGCTCTCTTGGGGAGGTCGGTGGCATGTTCGTGTGCAATGGTCTGAGGGAGCATTGGATCCCACTTCCTGCCACTGAGCTGGGGGATGCTGCTTTGGTGACCACCAAGACTGTGCAATGCTCCGACTGAGAGGACATCATTCTGACATATAAAACCACATGGCCATTGTTAAGCAAAAGGACTTGTTCTTTACAGTATTGTTGGTACAGTATAATCATTTAGATGTAAAAACATACATTTGTGATGGTGTAGGGCTAAAGACAAACCTGTAAGCCTATACTGTGGGAGACAACTATGTACTTGTGTTTCTATACTTAAATATTGTCTAAGACAAATCTGAGTAGATTGGGTTAACTCCAATAATAACAGGGCTGTTATAGGATATTTCTATTTGAACTCTTATTCTGTGTAGATTTTTCTGGTAGTTTTAGAATGAAGGTATTATCTGGACAATTATATGGCTATATATCATGCTGTACAATAACATGGAATTCATAAAATGCAGCGATTTGATGCAATTTGGCGATATGTCAATGTAAAACCAGTAAAATTAGGAATAACATTTACATGAACTTTATAATTCACATTTAGATAATGTAGAAGTAAAGGTGACAACTGCTATTAACTTGGGGATATATTTGACACGACAGTCAACAAAACAAAAAACGTATTTTGTAGAAATTTTACCCCGACTCATATACAGTACATTTTGATAAGAAAGAGGCAAGGTTTTTGGTTAAACAAAAGTATACTCATCTTTTACAGAAAGTAATTTTGTTCCAATTCAGTGGACACACTTTACTAATAAAGGTTGGAAAACCTATTCAAAAATGGTATTAGGCATGTATTAGCGTTTCAAACTACACATTTCGTACTATGACCCAATAAAATGCACTGAGATTAATGAGAAACTATGAACCAACACTGTGTGTATACATCATTTATAAGATGTAATCATCACGTTATTGATGGCAATATTAAGCTTTAGTATTATTATTATGCTTCGGTGATAATCAGTGATATTGTTTTGAACAATTGTTCATCGCTGAGAAAATGCAACAATACTCATATTTGTCTTTTCTCCAGGGGCTTCTTAAAATAGAGGAGTACCATCCTGTTCCTTGGTTTACTGGTTCAGGTTTTCCTAAAGCATCTCCATTACAGACTATTTATGGAACGTCCCCACACATTTTGCTCATGTGACCCAAAATAACCTTTAGCTCAAACCAGAAAGCCATGTCTTTTACCCAGAAATTCATTGTAAAATAGTCAGGTTTCCTATGTATAAGGCATTACTGTAGCTATTATATCAGGTGAATATAAGGCTACTTGACTCCACTGTCACCATTTGACAGCGTGTAGTAGCCCTGTATCTCCACAGGAGGTAGTCTGGTCCTGGGTGGCTACAGGTAGGTGCTGGGAATGTCTGTGATGGCCAGGTGTAGGTACTCTGGAAGGCCGTCCTCCTGGCTCCCATTGGTCTCCCTCCTCCTGACTCTGGTGGAGAGGGTCTTCCTCTTCTCCATGCCGTTGGTCCCCGCCCCTCTGTTCTCCAGGCTGGACACGATCATCTCAGACAGATCCTGCTGTAGCCTCTGGAAGTTCTCCCTGAGGAGACAATCAGGGACAAGATGTTTGAATTATTTGACATACATAATGCTCCATATAGATACAGTATAAGTTCAGGATGAGTGGTTTCTACTCACGCTGTCGGGGGCGTTGACAGGTTGTATTCTGTCCCCGTCACCCCTGTTAACCAGTATGTCATCTCATTGCCTTTACCCTATAACACATACAGATTGTTGGCATAATCTGAATTCTATACTCACAAAACCATCTCATAGCTTTATGAACCCAGCTTACCTTCAGAAAGGTCTCTCCTCTCTGCTCATACTCAAACTTGCAGTCTGTCCGTTGGAGAATGTTTATGGTGGGCTGGCTGACATGGATTCTTAGTGCTGGAGAGGAAGCACGAGAGGTGTCATCCTATGGTGAATATATGCTGCTAGAATGGAGCTGTGCTTGTGATAGCTGAGGAGAAGGTATGTAAGTGTTCATCCCAGTGGTTATGTTTGATGTGTCGGTGTCTGTGTGTGCTGTCTCTTACGCAGGCCTGCGGACTCCATGCGTGAGGCAGTGTTGACCGTGTCTCCAAACAGACAGTAACGTGGCATCTTGTTCCCCACCACACCTGCCGCACACGGCCCTGTAAATACACCAGACACAGTGAAAGCTAAACACACAGCAGGCAGTGAAAGTGTTGCTAACAGGACTGTATTGGCCCAATATTATTAACTTAAAATAAAACTAAATTGTGGGAAAATTAAAGCTCCATACAAACTACTGTATGGGCCAGTTATATTGTGCTGAGATGGGGTACCTGAGTGCACCCCGATGCGGATCCACAGGGGTATGCCCGGTAGGTGTTGGAGCTGGAAGGTCCCTACGAAAGCTAGGATGTCCAGGGCCATGTGGGCGATGTCCACTGCGTGCCGGTTGCCATTGCGCCGCGGCAACCCTGACGCCACCATGTACGCATCACCGATCGTCTCCACCTGGCAGAGAGAGAAGAAGAGACAATAACCCTCTGAAATGTCATCTGAATACAATAATAACATTCATATGAAAACTGTTTTCCGCACTCAACTATTCCATCTCAAATGGTATGAATGCTTTCAATTCCATAATACTACAGTAACAACAGTACTGTAGATTATTCTTTAGTACAGTGGCTTGCAAAAGTATTCACCCCCTTGGCATTTATCCTATTTTGTTGCCTTACAACCTGGAATTAAAATAGATTTTTGGGGGGTTTGTATCATTTGATTTACACAACATGCCTACCACTTTGAAGATGCAAAATATTTTTTACTGTGAAACAAACAAGAAATAAGACAAAAAAACAGAACATTTGAGCATGCATAACTATTCACCCCCTCCAAAGTCAATACATTATAGAGCCAGCAATTACAGCTGCAAGTCTCTTGAGGTATGTCTCTATAAGCTTGGCACATCTAGCCACTGGGATTTTTGCCCATTCTTCAAGGCAAAACTGCTCCAGCTCCTTCAAGTTGGATGGGTTCCGCTGGTGTACAGCAATCTTTAAGTCATACCACAGATTTTCAATTGGATTGAGGTCTGGGCTTTGACTAGACCATTCCAAGACATTTAAATGTTTCCCCTTAAACCACTTGAGTGTTGCTTCAGCAGTATGCTTAGGGTCATTGTCCTGCTGGAAGGTGAACCTCCGTCCCAGTCTAAAATCTCTGGAAGACTGAAACAGGTTTCCCTCAAGAATTTCCCTGTTTTTAATCGCCATCCATCATTCCTTCAACTCTGACCAGTTTTCCAGTCCCTGCTGATGAAAAACATCCCCACAGCATGATGCTGCCACCACCATGCTTCACTGTGGGGATGGTACTCTCGGGGTGATGAGAGGTGTTGGGTTTGCGCCAGACATAGCATTTTCCTTGATGGCCAAAAAGCTCAATTTTAGTCTAATCTGACCAGAGTACCTTCTTCCATATGTTTGGAGAGTCTCCCACATGCCTTTTGGCAAACACCAAKCGTGGTTGCTTATTTTTTACTTTAAGCAATGTTTTTTTTCTGGCCACTCTTCCATAAAGCCCAGCTCTGTGGAGTGTGTGGCTTAAAGTGGTCCTATGGACAGATACTCCAATCTTCGCTGTGGAGCTTTGCAGCTCCTTCAGGGTTATCTTTTGTCTCTTTGTTGCCTCTCTGATTAATGCCCTCCTTGCCTGGTCCATGAGTTTTGGTGGGCGGCCCTCTCTTGGCAGGTTTGTTGTGATGCCATATTCTGGATTCTGGATTTATTGGTGCTCCATGGAATGTTCAAAGTTTTGGATATTTTTCATAACCTAACCCTGATCTGTAATTCTCTACAACTTTTTCCCTGACCTGTTTGGAGAGCTCCTTGGTCTTCATGGTGCCGCTTGCTCGGTGGTGCCCCTTGCTTAATGGTGTTGCAGACTCTGGGGCCTTTCGGAACTGGTGTATATATACTGAGATCATATGACACTTAGATTGGACACAGGTGGACTTTATTCAACTAATTATGCGACTTCTGAAGGTAATTGGTTGCACCAGATCTTATTTAGGGGCTTCATAGCAAAGGGGGTGAATACATCTGCACGCACCACTTATCCGTATTAAAAAAAACTTTATTTTCTCGTTCTTTTTTCCATTTCACTTCACCAATTTGGACTATTTTGTGTATGTCCATTACATGAAATCCAAATAAAAATATATTTCAATTACAGGTTGTAATGCAACAAAACAGGAAAAACGCCAAGAGGGGTGAATACTTTTACAAGGCACTGTATGTGAACATGTCAAGCCTCAGTCCCAACTACCTTGTATACATCATGGTGGTCCAGGATCCTGTCAAAGGCTTGGGGGCGGGGGTTGTGGTTCATGTGGGGGTTTGTTATTCCAGGGTAGGTTTTGTATCACTTGATTTACACAACATGCCCTACCACTTTTGAAGATGCAAATCAAATTTTTTACTGTGAAAATTTTTACTGTGAAACAAACAAGAATAGAAATAAGACAAAAAAACAGAACATTTGAGCATGCATGCATAACTATTCACCCCCTCCAAAGTCAATACTATTAGTATAGAGCCAGCAATTACAGCTGCAAGTCTCTTGAGTATGTCTCTATAAGCTTGGCACATCTAGCCACTGGGATTTTTGACTGCCATCTTCAAGGCAAAACTGCTCCAGCTCCTCAAGTTGGATGGTTTCCTCCGCTGGTGTACATCAGCAATCTTTAAGTCATACCACAGATTTTCAATTGGATTGAGGGTCTGGCTTTGACTAGACCATTCCAAGACATTTAAATGTTTCCCCTTAAACCACTTGAGTGTTGCTTCAGCAGTATGCTTAGAGGTCATTGTCCTTGGAAGGTGAACCTCCGTCCCAGTCTAAAATCTCTGGAAGACTGAAACAGGTCCCTCAAGAATTCCTGTTTTTAATCGCCATCCCATCATTCCTCAACTCTGACCAGTTTTCCAGTCCCTGCTGATGAAAAACATCCCCACAGCATGATGCTGCCACCACCACTGCGTTGCATCTGTGGATGGTATATCTCTCGGGGTGATGAGAGGGGTTGGGTTGCGCCAGACATAGCATTTTCCTTGATGGCCAAAAAGCTCAATTTTAGTCTAATCTGACCAGAGTACCCTTCTTCCATATGTTTGGAGAGCTCCCACATGCCTTTTGGCAAACACCACCAACCTGGTTGCTTATTTTTATCTTTAAGCAATGTTTTTTTTCTGGCCACTCTTCCATAAAGCCCAGCTCTGTGGAGTGTGTGGTTAAAGTGGTCCTATGGACAAAACTCCAATCTTCGCTTTGGAGCTTTGCAGCTCCTTCAGGGTTATCTTTGTCTCTTTGTTGCCTCTCTGATTAATGCCCTCCTTGCCTGTCCATGAGTTTTGGTGGCGGCCCTCTCTTGGCAGGTTTGTTGTGATGCCATATTCTGGATTCTGGATTTATTGGTGCTCCATGGAATGTTCAAAGTTTTGGATTTTTCATAACCTAACCCTGATCTGTAATTCTCTACAACTTTTCCCTGACCTGTTTGGAGAGCTCCTTGGTCTCATGGTGCCGCTTGCTCGGTGGTGCCCTTGCTAATGGTGTTGCAGACTCTGGGGCCTTTCGGAACTGGTGTATATATACTGAGTCATATGACACTTAGATGGACACAGGTGGACTTTATTCAACTAATTATGCGACTTCTGAAGGTAATTGGTTGCACCAGATCTTATTTAGGGCTTCATAGCAAAGGGGTGAATACATCTGCACGCACCACTTATCCGTATTAAAAAAAACTTTTATTTTCTCGTTCTTTTTTCCATTTCACTTCACCAATTTGGACTATTTTGTGTATGTCCATTACATGAAATCCAAATAAAAATATATTTCAATTACAGTGGTAATGCAACAAAACAGGAAAAACGCCAAGA
>NW_019942760.1:6997-52252 GCF_002910315.2 Salvelinus sp. IW2-2015 | reverse complement strand
GGGGTGAATACTTTTACAAGGCACTGTATGTGAACATGTCAAGCCTCAGTCCCAACTACCTTGTATACATCATGGTGGTCCAGGATCCTGTCAAAGTTCTTGTAGATGTCGTTGAGCATGTCCACCACCTCCATGGGCGTGCTGTACTGGCACAGGGTGGTGAAGCCCACGATGTCGCTGAAGTAGACCGTCACCTCATCAAACAGCTCTGGCTCCACACTGCCCGTCTCCTTCAGGGAACGCACCACTGGGCTGAGGAGGGAAGCAGGGGGACGGGAGGTTAGGCTGAGCGACTCCTTGTCGTTCTGTTGGCTTCCAAAAGCTAAATAGACTGGCAGGTGTGTTAGGGTAAAGCGTTAAGAGGATTAGGGTTGTTAGGGTTGAACCAGGATGTGGACATAACGCTCAGTTTAGGGTTAAGGTTAGGGTTGTAGCTAGGGTTAGGGTTGAACCAGGATGTGGACATAACGCTAAGTTTAGGGTTAAGGTTAGGGTTGTAGCTAGGGTTAGGGTTGAACCAGGATGTGGACATAAAGCTCAGGTTAGGGTTAAGGTTAGGGTGATAGTTAGGGTTGAGCCAGGATGTGGACATGAAGCTAGTGTTAGAGTTAGGGTTAAGGGTTGAGGTTGAGCTGGGATGCATGACATACGCTGGCAGGAGCAGGAAGTTGAGTCTGTCAGCCCTGTCCCTCTCAGCCTTGTACAGAGAGGTTCTCTCCTCCACCAGGTGCTCCAGGTTCCTGGAGTACATCTGCAGCCGACGGATCAGGTTGTCCATGTAGCTCTCATTAGCCTGGTTGTGCAGGTTGCTGAATGATTGTGGAACATGGAAAAAAATGACAAAATCTCTGTTATGATAAAAGCCCAATAGCTCAGAAAATCTTTAACAAGAGAAAAATCCAAATTGGAGATTGTCTATCACTCCAACTTTTGCATGAATAACGCATTGACAGAACTCTAAATTTCTAAGACGTCTGTATGTTAAACACAAATCAGCTGTTGACATGCCATGGCTTTTGGTATGTAAAAAGGGTTTTGATTGACTGAATGTACTGAGTGTACAAAACATTACTAGCATCCGCCTTTTCCATGACATAGACTGACCAGGTGAATCCAGGTGAAAGCTATGATCCCTTATTGATGTCACTTGTTAAATCGACTTCAGTCAGTGTAGATGAAGGGGAAGAGACACGTTAAAAATACATTTAAGCCTTGAGACAACTGAGACATGAATTGTGTATGTGTTCCATTCAGAGGGTGAAAAGTGCTTTGAACGGGGTATGGTAATAGGTGCATAGCGCACTGGTTTGTGTCAAGAACTGCAACGCTGCTTGGTTTTTCACAGTCAACAGTTTCCTGTGTGTATCAAGAATGGTCCACCACCCAAAGGACATCCAGCCAACTTGACACAACTGTGGGAAGCATTGGAGTCAACATGGGCCAGCATCCCTATGGAACACTTTCGACATCTTGTAGAGTCCATGTGGGGTGCAACTCAATATTAGGAAGGTGTTTTGTACACTCAGTGTAGATATGGAATATCAGGCATTTTGTACACACACAAACAAACTCACACATCATGCACACACACTCACACGCTCACTCTCATGAAGCACTGGGCTTACCTGAATATCTTACCCAGAGATCCCTCTATCTTCTTGAAGTCTGGCCTCCTCTCCGGGTCCTCTTCCCAGCAGTTCTTTATCAGCATGTAAAGCTGCAGGAGACAAGTAGAATGACAACCATACATACAAACTAACACAGATATGCATACGTACGTGAGGAATGCTATGAGGGGCCTTGTACCTCCGCCTCGTTTTCTGCTGCTGTCTCAAAGTTCAGATCTGGCCTGAAGAAGCCAGTTTGACTTGGGTACTGCACCATGTACAGCTTCTCTGAGGGAGGAAAGAAAGGGGAATTCAGTTGACAGCCATGCCCTCATTTACAGTAAAATAATACAAATTTCACTCTCCTTTTCCAAAATCACTAGAATAGTAATTGATAACAGTGATCCCTAGTGAGCAGAAGTTGTATTTACATGTAATGGCCAGCAGGGGCCGCTGTTAAATTGCCAGTGTGAGATGCATAGACATAAAAAACTTGATCACTTTTACTATTGCTAAAAACTGTTCTGCATGACTCTCTGACTCTAGCCGCCAGACCGTTGTTACCTGCGATGTCGGAGCAGGCCTGGGTGAAGAAGGGGTTCTTCCTCAGTATGATCTCCTGAGCGATGATGGCAAAGCTGTAGACGTCCCCCTTCTGGGAGATCCCCTGCTTCCGGAGGTGTTCTGGAGCCGTCCACAAGTCTGACAGAAAGGAGAGGGACCAGAATGGGATATCAAATCKCTCTCCTGCTTGAGTTTTTTACTAACTTCATMGCATAATACTTTCAGGTTGAATCATTTACTTGTYAGGGAAAWAGTGGGCAGAGGGCTTCACCTTTGCAGGGGTTGAGGATGGTGTTGCAGCCAAAGTCTGTGATTTTGACCACCATGCGGTTGTCCACCACACAGTTTGAGGACTTCAGTCGGCCATGGACCTCAATGTTGCTGGAGTGGAGGTAGGACATGCCCTGAAACCGCCACCAGGGTGAGCCCCACACAGCTACAGCATGCAACACCAGTGGTTCCCAACCAGGGATACTAGGACAACTGGGGGAACTTGGCCTATCCATAGGGGGTACTTGAGAACTCATGAGACCATAGGGTTACTGGTTCAATGCACATGAGGGGGTACTTAAGGGGTACCGCGGCCAGAGCAAAATTCAGTTGGTGGTACAGTAAGCAAAAAAGGTTGGGAGGCACTGGATTACACCTTATTATAATGTCAGTGCATTTACCCACAGTAAACACATAGTACAACCAAACTACATAAGCATACCTTAGCTATGTCATACATGACTGATATCTTGAATTCCAAGTCCATGAAGGTCTTTTCAGGATAGGAGATTGTGTCATTAAGGACATACTGTAAAGACAGTGAATTACAGAGTTTACTGCAGTTCAYTTTATGCTTGAGTGTTTTTGTTTCTGCCTGGTAGGGTATTAGAAAACTGAGTGAATGTAACTGTGATTGTGACCCAGGCYCTGTCGGTAAAGGAGTRCTGTAATCAACATGTGTGTAAATGTCATTTGCTTATCATTMCACAATGAAGATATATGGGTGGAAAGTAGGTCACTGATTCCCACCATAAAGTCATGTTCTCTGCCAATCCTCTTACCCTCAGGGATCCCCTCTCACAGTATTCAAACACTCCAAACAGGCCATACTCAAACTTCACCGTGCCATAGAACTTGGTCAGGTTGTAGTAGTCAATACGCAGGAGCTGAGAGAGAGAGAGAGAGAGAGAGAGAGAGAGAGAGAGAGAGAGAGAGAGAGAGAGAGAGAGAGAGAGAGAGAGAGTGTGAAAGACATCCTCTTAAGGGTGATCATGACTTCCTCACACTTATTTACACACTCTACTTTTATCACCTAGTTGCTCACATAAGGTCACATAGGCTATCTCCTCTGATTGACAAGGAGATAAAAGATTCCTCCATAGGGCCACAAAGCCACAAAACACACACACACAAATCCGCAAACCTCTGTTGTTCACACCACATCAAGATAAGCAAATATGTGGTTGACCTTGAGCTCGGGCCACATAGACACTCAAAATGGACACTAGATCAGTGGATAGCTGACTGGACTACTGTTTGAATCAGCAGGTTAGGAGAACCACGATAGCGGCGGAGAGGAAATGACATCATTAGCAAGAACCTTACAGTGTTGAGCTCAATCCTCTGGATCTCACTGAAGTTGCCATCTGTGTGTTGCAGCTCCTTCAGGATCACGGGCTGAAAATAATAGATCCATAATAATAGAGTAGAAGTTATGCCCATTTCAGCCTTTGAGAGTAGTTACTGGTGGGTCGTTCCTCCAATTCAGTGCCTTTCAAGAAGTGTAACTGTCACAAAGAGCACATATTCAACTTCATGAAAAACACTTTTTCCCCGTCTCAAGGGGTTAAATAAAAATATTACTATAGTAAGTGCCTATTAAGTGTCAAATAAAGTAACAGGGTTGACGATTTCATCTTAAATAAGCCATAATCCCCTTGTGACAGGATAAATGGAAGCTTGTTGTGTGCAACAGGGGGTTGCAATTGAATGCAACCTTCACAATATTTTTGTAATTGTTTTATCATTTCTAGCCCGTCTATCTATGGGTAACCTGGTTGACGTGTTATGCTCGACCTGCTCAGTTTTCCACCACAAAACACCAGAAAATTGCCACAAAGACTAGAACCAGCTCACTTGCTTTTTATACTATGATTTGACGATTAAGGGAAAGGGAAAGGGGATATCTAGTCAGTTGCACATCTGAATGCCCAACCCAACCCCAACCCAACCCCTCTGAATGAAAGATGTTTATTTTGAAAAACATGTTTAAAAGGAATAGTTGTACCATATTAACGAGAGTTCAGTTCAAGTAACAGGGTTGACCTTAAAATGAGGAACAAACGTAAATGAATCACTAATCACATGAAATAAATAATAACCTTCAGAAACGACTTTGTCAAAGCAACAAAATAACTAGGGCTTTACAATGATGGTGAAATWTGGGGGTTAAGTGGGTTAAAATCTTCCTAGAAGTCAGAGAGGGTGCACAGAGGGACATATCAAAATGCAGAWTTTTTGCACTTTAGCAAATCTTTATTTATTTATTTAATTCTCCATGTGGTCTACATTAAAGGGCACTTCATTTAATATAACAGGCTTTTAAAATGTTATATTGGTGCACAAATCAATGGGACGCAAAAGGCAATCTTTTGGCGGAACGACCCTGGTATGACAACTCACACCATGTCTTTAAGTCAGTTAATGGACCAAAGAGTGTAATGGCACCTTTTTGTCATAGCGCGCCCTATGAATCTGGTAACAGCTGTCCTTCCTGTTGTCTTCATCGATCTGATATATAGAAAGAAAAGGAATAAATAATGTGGAATAAACCGTCAACATTAATAAAATATCACAAGACTATAGGCATCCAATTAGATCCCTGGGTATTAGAGAACACAGGGAGTATCAGAATGTAAATGAAAGAATTTAAACCAACATCAGTGTAACACCAGCTTGTATTGACCATGCATTATGGGAGTTTGAGAGATTACATACTATAAATAGAAACAGACAGGCAAAAACATCATGACAAGGAGGAGGTGAGGGAGCTCACCTTCAGTGAGACCAGGCTTAACTCTTTCCCATCCAGCGGACTAATCAGGTCTTGGCTGATGTGGGACCACCTCTTTTCGTTTTGACGTTCCTTCATGTTCTGCCTATTGGCCATAAATCAAATCAAATCAGAGTTTATTTGTCACGTGCACAGGATACAGCAAGTGTAAACAGTACAGGGAAATGCTTGCTTGCAAGCCCTTCCTCAACAATGCAGTAATGCTAAGTAATATAAAAGAAAAATACATACGAGAATATATACAAGGTCAATATCAGTACCAATCAATGAAATGGATTCTGGTGACAGTTGTGTAATCAGGTTTAAAGTGACTGAGCAGAAGGGTAAATATAATAATAATAATAATAATAATAATAATAATAATGTTAATAATAATAATAAATAGACAAACACAGAGGTGAATGAGACATGTCATCAAGCAACATTGTGATTGGACAAAAGTGAGAACACAGAGGTTGGTGTGGTGCATATTTGACCTGTAGAAGATCAGAGCGATGGCAGTCACCACCACAACACTGACACTCAGGACGATCACAATGATATCCTTTGTCTTCAGATCTGGAATCACAAACATAGAATAAGTATTCCCCCCACCAATACTGTATCTTCATACCAAGACGTAACAGAAACTTCAAAAGAGGTTGTGTACTAGAATAAACTTTGTACTGTTACTAGTAGCACTAGTGTTTATAAATCAAATCAAATCAAATTGTATTTGTCACATGTGCCAAATACAGCAGATGTAGACCTTGCCATGAAATGCTTACTTACAAGCCCTTAACCAACAATGAAGAGTTTTTAAAAAGTAAGAAAAATGTGCTAAATAAACTAAGGGGAAAATAGTAACACAATAAAAAAACTATAACGAGGTAATGTACAAGGGGTATAACGGTACCGAATAAATGTGAAGGGGTGTGGCTTAGTCGAGGTAATTGAGATAATATGTAGGTAGGGCTAAAGTGACTATGTGTAGATAATAAACAGAGAGTAGCAGCAGTGTATTGGAAGAGTGTGAACGAATGTGCATGTGTGTGTGTGAGTGTCCAGTGAGTGTACATTGAAATGTATGCACTCACTACTGTAAGTCACTTCGGGTAAGAGTGTCTGCTGAATGACAAAAATGGAAATAAAATAAAGGGGTCAATGCAAATAGTCCGGGTAGCCACTGTTCAGCAGTCTTATCGCTTGGAGGTAGAAACTTCTACTGGCCTGTTACAAGAGCTTATACAGTGCATTCGGGAAAGTATTCAGATTCCTTGACTTTTTCCACATTTTGTTACGTTACAGCCTTATTCTAAAATGGATAAAATTGTTTTGGTTTTCCTCATCAATCTACACACAATAAAACCATAATGACAGAGCAAAAACTGGTTTTTAGAAATTTTTGAAAATGTATATTTACGTAAGTATTCAGACCCTTTACTCAGTACTTGGTTGAAGCACCTTTGGCAAAGATTACAACCTCAAGTCTTCTTGGGTATGACACTACAAGCTTGGCACACCTGTATTTGGGGAGTTTCTCCCATTCTTCTCTGCAGATCCTCTCAAGCTCTGTCAGGTTGGATGGGGAGCGTCGCTGCACAGCTATTTTCAAGTCCAGAGATGTTCGATCAGGTTCAAGTCCGGGCTCTGGCTGGGCCACTCAAGGACATTCAGAGACTTGTCCCGAAGCCACTCCTGCATTGCCTTGGCTGTGTTTTTTAGGTTCGTTGTCCTGTTGTAAGGTGAACCTTCGCCCCAGTCTGAGGTCCTGAGCGCTCTGGAGCAGGTTTTCATCAAGGATCTCTCTGTACTTTGCGCTGTTCATCTTTCCCTCGATCCTGACTAGTCTCCCAGTCCCTGCCGCTGAAAAACATCCCCAGATCTGTGCATCGACACAATCCTGTCTCGGAGCTCTACGGACAATTCCTTCGACCTCATGGTTTGGTTTTTGCTCTGACATGCACTGTCAACTGTGGGACCTTTTATAGAGAGGTGTGTGCCTTTCCAAGTCATGTCCAATCAATTGAATTTACCACAGGTGGAAATTGAAGTTGTAGAAACATCTCAAGGATGATCATGGGAAATAGGATGCACCAGAGCTCAATTTCGTGTCTCGTAGCAAAGGCTCTGAATACTTAAGTAAATAAGGTATTTATATTTTATAAATTTGCAAAAATGTATAAAAACTTGCTTTCGCTTTGTCACTATGGGTATTGTGTGTAGATTGATGAGGGAAAAAACTAATTTAATACATTTTAGAATAAGGCTGTAACGTAACAAAATGTGGAAAAAGTCAAGTGGTCTGAATACTTTCCAAATGCACTGTATGCCATTACCGTTAGAGTTGATTGGCTTGTCATCTGGCAGTTGGGACCCGGGCCAGGGCAGTGAGGGGGTGTTGTCCTCCACTCTGGTCTCATTTATGGACGTATCAAACACAAACAGGGTTTTGTACTGGAGGGGAGGTGCAATGACAGCGTTATTAAGTGATCATTAAATGATGTCCTGCTGCTGTTTAACAGGGGACGGAGATGGTGACCATTCCAARAGTTACATTGGATGAAGCCTACCTGTTTATCGATGGTGGATGTGTAAATCACAGAGAAGTTCACGTCCCTGTCCCCATTCTCATCCAGCACGTAGTGTCCCCCCATACCTGCACACAGATACTATTATGTCTAACCCTTTAAGAGTATCACCATTTATCCTCCTGAGCAGAAAACTGTTGACTGAAACACCWGCCCTTAACAACCAMTTGCTCCCTTATTATAGCACCAATAATCACACCACTGTGAGCAACAATTCCAAAGAAATTGAGGCTARGACCTAGTGCRATWKTCAAGGTTCAGGTTGGGAAATGTWATCTAATACAAGAGGTTGSYGAAGACATATAACCAGCTGAARTACTATGGTCCTCAGCTATAAATGGACAAAATGTGAAARYTTGCCCATAAAYGTCAGCKAAGAGAGAACACTCTAATTAGCCATGTACTGCACTGTAAAAAAAAATCTAAGTGAATGGGATTCTGCATAATGTGTGGCCTTTCGTTCCTGTGTGGAGAATGACGGWGGTGTGACAAAAATGAAACATTTACTGTTCTGGTTTGCGCAAGTTCCCGTTGGACGAGAGTCAYAYATCAGATGCTAAAGGTTGCCGCCGAGCAGSWTTGCCAAGTCCAACAAGTATAGGTTCTCACCATTGCCTGACMTAAAATGTTATGGTGTTTAWATGGAGGACTGAGGACAGMATGGACCATGGCTCTGGCCATTAGGCCKTCCTATACCTTGAAAAGAGACATTCCTGAAGGGGTTTACATCGGAGAGCTCTGTGGCGGTTGGCTGTGTTGCTCTGCCTCTCAGCTCACTGGTCAACCTCTGCCTCAGCACATGGCCAAAGAGCAACACACCGTCATGGTACCCCGCTACATAGTCATTTAACTTCTGCAACAGGAGAGGAGAAGCAGTCAGGAAGACAGGGAGAGAGATAGAGAGAGAGAGAGCGAGAGAGAGAGATGTTATCTTTGTTTAGACATTAGGAAGTCAGAAGAACTGAGGAATGAAGACAGATGAGTGGAGCAGGGACTAACCGTGCTGTTGTAAACTTTGTTGTTGTATTGTCTCTCAGGCAAGGTGAGCACCAGAACATTGTCCATGCTTGGGTTGGCAGTCATGTTAGTGTGATACCCATGGCTAGGAGATAGAAAAGTTACATGGTTTCAACTTTCAATCAGTGTCCTCAAAAAAAACTATGTAATGTAGTGTAACAAACTACCAAAACCAGTCTCACTTATAGATATCGATGAGGATGAAGACAATTTCTGGGGGAAMCGTTGTTTCGTTCTTTATAGTGGTGATGTCATCTGGGGTTCCACAGAGGATGAATACTGAAAAACATTGTGCAGGGGTTATAAAWCTGTGAGATGAAATAACATCTAAAAGATTGTAGCTAGGTTCCAAAAGTTTTGTTTTAAGTATCAATTGATTTATTTCCTATTCGGGGTGGAACAAGTGGCTGGAGGGTAAGGCATGGATAAGACTTGAGAAGGTARTGAAGAAGACAGAGGGAGAAACACACCGTTGCTGTGTCTGTTTTCAGACTGAATAGCTTTCTTTAGCTCTTTCTTGCTGCGTAGCATCTCTCTTGAGATTGACATAGCAAACTGGACCGAYGGTGCCTCCAGAGCATTGATGTACCTATGACGATGGCAAAAGGGAAGTGATGTAACGGTGCACCATGGAGCACCCAACAATAAACTCTTCTCTCCCTGACATCAAACTTACTCTAGATATGTATGTTACAGTGTTACAGTCTACCATACACATGCAATGAGCATCTCTGTACTGTCTGTATGTGTGGACGTGGCGGAAATCCCCTTTCAAATGCACAGGTGTTCCATCTCACCAAAAACAGTCTTCAGTTTGGTCTGCCTTCTTGTAGACATAAGCGCTCCCCCAGTGCATCTTCAGACCATGTCTGGTGAAGTTCCAGAAGTGGACAAAGAAGTTGGAGATCTTGCGTGCCGGGGGCAGCAGGCGGCTCAGGTTGGCCTTGTAGTCACAGGACAGACCGAAGCTCCCGGCGGAGATGATGGGGATAGTCAGMGTCAGGCCTATCTCCACGCTGAGACACACAGACCGGGGGTCACACAGTTCTCCAAATAGAGGGATCATGACCAGCAGGTCAATCTGTCCTTATCTTACAGGACAACATATTATAAACCAGCATAACAATAAACACTATTATCATAATCACCTAGTGGGTCATTTACCACAAGTACACATCATCAACTACTAATAATCAGGCAAAACAAATACTTGTTCAATGGGGATGACAGAGACAGGGATCATTAACATGCGTGTGTGCGTGCAAGACAGAGAGAGTACTTACTCCACCATAAAGAAAGTGGCAAATGTACAGGAGGGTCCCAGCATGGCACATCCCACCTCACCTTTAGTCTGGAGCACAAACAAATACGTACATAAACATAGGCACTTATGTTGTTGAGTAATGGGGAAGGGCTTGTCTCTGTCTCGTTTCTCTTACTGAAATAATGTCATCTTTATTAATCTTATAGGCCCTCTTCATCAGCCCAATTTTAATCTGACTGAAATTACTGCTTAGTTTCAGTATAGTCATTGCGGTATACGTCCATAGGAATGGAAACTTCTCCACCTGATGTCTTAGAAAAGTTTTACTAGCCAAGCGGATCCAAATTATATGCCTACTGTGAATAGTTGAAATTACACTTCAATGGCAATTCATCTTCTCWTCTGCYCATCTAAATCAGTCTATCAGTCAACATATACAGTTGAAGTCGGAAGTTTACATACACCTTAGCCAAATACATTTACACTCAGTTTTTCACAATTCCTGACATTTAATCCTAGTAAAAGGTCAGTCTTAGTCTTAGGTCAGTTAGGATCACCACTTTATTTTAAGAATGTGAAGTAGCAGAATAATAGTAGAGAGAATGATTTATTTCAGCATTAATTTCTTTCATCACATTCCCAGTGGGTCAGAAGTTACATACACTCAATTAGCATTTGGTAGCATTGCCTTTAAATTGTTTAACTTGGGTCAAATGTTTAGGGTAGCCTTTCACAAGCTTCCCACAATAAATTGGGTGATTTCTGTCCCATTCCTCCTGACAGAGCTGGTGTAACTGAGTCAGGTTTGTAGGCCTCCTTGCTCACACACACTTTTTCAGTTCTGCCCACAATTGTTCTATAGGATTAAGGTCAGGGCTTTGTGATGGCCACTCCAATACCTTGACTTTGTTGTCCTTAAYCCATTTTGCCACAACTTTGGAAGTATGCTTGGGGTCATTGTCCATTTGGAAGACCCATTGCGACCAAGRTTTAACTTCCTGACTGATGTCTTCAGATGTTGCTTCAATATATCCACATCATTTTCTTTCCTCATGATGCCATCTAAATTGTGATGGCAAAGCACCCCCACAACATGATGCTGCCACCCCCGTGCTTCACGGTTGGGATGGTGTTCTTCGGCTTGCAAGCCTCCCCATTTTTCCTCCAAACATAATGATGGTCATTATGGCCAAACAGTTCTATTTTTGTTTCATCAGACCAGAGGACATTTCTCCAAAAAGGTAAATTGATGCTTTTTTTTTTTGGGTTTTCCCCCCCATGTGCAGTTGCAAACCGTAGTCTGGCTTTTTTATGGAGGTTTTGGAGCAGTGGCTTCTTCCTTGCTGAGTGGCCTTCAGGTTATGTCGATATAGGACTCGTTTACTGTGGATATAGATACTTTTGTACCTGTTTCCTCCAGCATCTTGACAAGGTCCTTTGCTGTTGTTCTAGGATTGATTTGTACATTTCGCACCAAAGTACATTCATCTCTATGAGACAGAACGTGTCTACTTCCTGACGGCATGATGGCTGCCTGGTCCCATGGTGTTATACTTGCGTACTATTGTTTGAACAGATGAACGTGGTACCTTCAGGCGTTTGGAAATTTCTCCCAAGGATGAACCAGACTTGTGGAGGTCTAACATTTAGGTCTTGGCTGATTTCTTTAGATTTTCCCATGATGTCAAGCAAAGAGGCACTTTGAAGGTAGCCTTGCAATACATAACAGGTACACCTCCAATTGACTCAAATGATGTCAATTAGCCTAGCAGAAGCTTCTAAGCCATGAAATCATTTTATTGAATTTTCCAAGCTGTTAAAAGGCACAGTCACTTAGTGTATGTAAACTTCTGACCCACTGGAATTGTGATACAGTTTCTTGTTCGAAAGAAATTTGTGGAGTGGGTGAAAAACGAGTTTTAATGACTTCAACCTAATGTATGTAAACTTCGACTTCAACTGTAATATCTTCAAGTAGCAATGGTGTCCTGGAAGAGTGGTATCAAGATGGGAATGGAAGTTATAAGTGAAATAATCTGTCTGTAGACAATTGTTGGAAGAATTACTTGTGTCATGCACAAAGTAGATGTCCTAACTGACTTGCCAAAACTATAGTTTGTTCGAAAGAAATTTGTGGAGTGGGTGAAAAACGAGTTTTAATGACTTTCAACCTAAGTGTATGTAAACTTCCGACTTCAACTGTAATATCTTCAAGTAGCAATGGTGTCCTGGAAGAGATGGTATCAAGATGGGAATGGACATTACTGTCTAAAAAAGACTGGCTCACATGCAGGGACTTGAGTATCTCCACTCCCTCACAGCTACTGCTCCCACAGCCCTTTCGTTTGTACAGCGTGGTGTTGAACCCATTGAAATTAGCCGTTAAATTGGTGTTCAAACCTTGTCATGGGAGAGAGTGTTGTAGGAGGATGAGATAATAACTGTTATCAAGCATAATGACATTTCCAATAGGTTTGTGTGGTAGGTTACAGCTGAATTTTGTTTATCACTGACACGTTTGTTTTATGTTGAAATTAAAGTATGTTGAAATTAAAAATAAATACATGTTTCTGTACCTGCTGCAATGTTCAGTTGCCTGTCCGCTTCAATTGCTTGCAACACTGCACCCTTTACAAACCCTAGGCTCCAGTCTGAGGTTTCATCCTCCAAAAGTACAACGTTCATGGTGTATTTGGGTTTTGATTTCATGCATTTGTCCAGCATTCGGCTCTCAACAAGTGCCACAAATAAGACTCCAACGCAAAGAAAACAATTTGAATTCAGCATTTTGATGCTGTATAGAACAGGATTTTTTTTAAATACTGTAAAAAAGATGCCACTATCTAAATCCAGATGTAGAAATTCTTAACATCTTTAAAGACACACCCTTAAGGGCTACAGGCCACTCCAAACCAAAAAGGTAGAAAAGTTAGAAATAGGAATAAGAAAAAAGATTGTTTTAAAAAGCGGGACTGTAAAAAGAAAAAAGTCAATTTGAGTAAACTACTTCAATTCTTAGATAGGCTAAATATAAAATGAAAAACAATGGTTAGACCTTCAAAAACAAAAAACAAATGAACACTAAGTTAGTTGCAATCACAGGAGACACACCTACCAGAGCTAAGGTAGAACAAGAAAAAATGGGATAGAAAGAAGTTGTTTATGTCACTTCAACCAACTCTCTGGATAAAGTAATGGTATATAACAAAAAGTAGACAACCCTCTGATATTAAAAGTAGAAAGGTTTGAAGGAGTAGCAAAGGCAATAGATCCACCAGTGAGCGCTTCAGTGAGATAGTACCTGTCAGCCACTCTGTCACACGCGTTAATGAACAACCACCAGTTGACAGATTGTGCACACAGAAGAGGGAGGGCAGCTATGCCTGACACCTACAGTTAATTTATTTATATATCTCAATATGAAACTGAATGATTTAATCATGTTTATAAACATGCTATTTGTTGACCCTGTTAACTTATAGGAATAATCCTGTAGTATGCAGAACACTCTATAGAAACATTGTAAATTAATTTATTGTAGGCCCTACAATAATCTACTTACCTCTGAGAATGTATCTCTTTAAGCATGGCCTTTATTGAGTCTCTATTGTTTCCTTGTATAAGACACAGGTGAGTAGGCCTAAATCCAAGGGTTCAACTGACTAGTAGAAGGAATTGGAGGAAACAATGTGTTTCTCCTAATGAGAATTAGGAGAAACGAAAATACAAGAGAGGAAAACTAAGACAAAGGAATGTTGACCAGTTCACAAGGAGGCATGTGAAAATCAAACAGGTAGATGTGAAAACGTATTGAGGACAAACAAATGTGAAATCAATGGAAATTACAGAATTATTATATAGCAACACAGTCTAGAATGCCCCAGAAACTCCATGTTCAGTAGAAGGGAGAGCTTTTGCAGGGAGAGGGGCGAAGGTCACAAAACACCATAAAATGGATGCCTTGTGTGCTGCAGATAAATGTGTCGGTTATAAAAGCAGGTAGATTGCAAGCCTATAAAACTGTTTGCTAGCCCTTTAAAGGGGCAATCCGCAGTTGTAACAATAACAAAGTGACTCCCRGCCACTGTTTTGGTAAAACGCTGAGTAACGTGGCTGGAGAAATGTAACCACTCTCAAATTCATAGATAGAGCTATGGATGCAAGGTCTGACTATCCAGGCTGCATCACATCCGGCCATGATTGGGAGTCCCATAAGGCGGCGCACAATTGGCCCAGCGTCGTCTGGGTTTGGGCGGGGTAGGCCATCATTGTAAATAAGAATTTGTTCTTAACTGACTTGCCTAGTTAAATGAAGGTTAAATGAAAATAAATTAAATATCCATGATATCAAAACGATAGCTTTAACCATATTTTTAAGCTATGCAATTTTTGTTTACATTTACAAACATTGGAGTAAAACAATCAGATATTTTATGGTTTTGATGGGTTTTGACAGTTGAACTAAGCTCATGAGATATTTATGAGTTATATTCTTCAAGAACCAATGGGTACATACCACTAATTTATAGGTCCAAAAAATGGATGTAACAACTGAGGATTGCCCCTTTAAAGCACACACACTACAACATTTTGTGAAATATACACATTTTGGAGAGACATATCAACTAAAGATGTTCATACATTTATAGGCTATTACACWGTTTTATTTTCAATTTTCCAAAACATGTATAGTTCATGTAAAATCAAGAGAACTGGTTGCAGAAACACATATGCCTTCTCTGTGGCAGAACCTGTGTGTACTGTAGTCTAGGCTATAATACATTTTCCAGACTGGCATATTGAGTTGTCATATTCCTCCCCTCCTTACTGCCCTCCTTCCAAGATTGTGCCCAGTCTCCATGTGTATCATTCATTATCGTGCTCGTTATTGTTCATGTTCTCACATTGCTGTTGTTTTGCTCCTCAATGAACAGAATATCTTGCAGTGTGTGTGTATTGTTTGGGTTGCCATGTCAAAACCTTATCGTATTTACTCTGAGTGTGCATCGCTTTCTGGCATTAAAACTTCTTCGCCCAAATACCTTGAACTCTAACAGTAACTCCATCATGTTCTGAGGCAATGGGCTGTTAGTTCTGTTTACTCAAGTCATATACTCTGCACACACTCTTACATGTACACCGATGTGTTCAGGAAGGGGAACTGGGCACCGGGGCTGTAAAAACGTATATAAATATTACATTGAATGTGTCTAAGTGTAATGACTGGGTTGGTTTGGGAAACACAGTTATTCTGCCACATTAACACAGTGAGAGAGAGATGATAATGCTTCCGTCTTCAAACACCCCAGTTGATTAGCAAATGGAGTAATAATGTGTTAAAGGTACAAGAGATTGTTTTAATAGTGACTGTAAAGCTCTCTGATTGCCACTGGACAGAGTGGCATGACACATGCCTGTTATGGATGTTTTTGTTTTCCTCAGAAATATGGACTTTGCTGAACACTTCAGTGCATCTATAAAAAGATATGAGAAAGGCTGTCTATGTAAATGCTTCCTCACACACACAGACAAAACCTGTAGGCATACTATAAATAAGAAAGAAGTCATTTTTAATATAAGTACTACTACTTAAAACATGAACACATTTTCAAATATAAATCATAAATTGTGTAAAAAGTTAAATGTTGCCTACTGCATAGAGTGATTTGTTGTGCATCACAAAGTGTTTATGAGCAATAAACGCCCACATGTCCAAGCAGAGTATTTCCTGTTCGCTGAAGGGTCTCTCAGTGTTTTGTTTCTCAGTGACTGAGGCTCATGATGGGATCCCTATGGCCTGAGTGATCATCTGTCTCCTTTAGCCAGCCCTATTTATCTCTGTCCGTCCTGTAAATAAAGTATTTATCAAAAACACAGATAATACAAAGCTCTGGATACTGCAAAAGCAGGCTGCCACCCCAACTAGGACCTTGACACATTTTTAATGAAGGGGAAAGTGAGAGTTGAGTAATGGTAAACTCACTGAGGTATGCTGTAAATTGTGTGTTGTGACTTGTGGCTGTAAGTAATCATGTCTCTGCTTCACAGTATCTGCTCTGTTATCTCCTTCGTCATAGGGCAACCCCTTATCTATTCATGGATTTGGTATTAATGGGGCCTTTTAAAATACAGACTTAGTGACTGGCCTCAATATTCATCACGTTAATTGATATTATGTTACCAAGGCCAACTGAAGCGTGTCTTTAAAGTCAAACATAGATGGCTTTTTCTTTAACATCATTCTTATATTCACTATACAAATACATACGCACAGAAATAATATCTTGTTACAAATTAAAGGCACAAATAGATTCCAGGCCAAATCAATGATGTGATTTATTGCTGTTGTGAAATGTGAGAGGTATATTGGTCATTAATGGTGGCTATGCAAAGCCATTCATCACCTGCTGCAATTCAGCATTGTATGATCTCCAATTCTGACCTCAGTTCATTGTCCATTAATCACATTACAACATTCTTTTTGACTAAAAAAGCCACACAAAAAATAAAATCTAAGTCTACCTAACCTAGTCTTAAATGTTGGTCAATGGACAACCCTTTGTGAATTGATCAGATGGCCCTTATACCTAGTATCTACTTAGAATAGTCTAGTGATAGGCCTATTAATTTAAAAAAACTATCCCAACCGATGCTGTTAGTCTTATTGTGTTCATGATTATGTAGCCATTCTCCTGAAAGTGGTGAATGAGGTTATACAAAACCATCGAATTCTATAAAATGTGCGCCTCTGATATTGATTCCTAGATGAAGGTGCATTGTGCGTATCAGCTAAATATAGAGCAAGGGTATACCAAGATAACTGGTAGATAACTGGTAGAAGGATAAAAGACACACGACAGGAGTTTTAATTAATTTAGTTGCAAGTTGTATTAGTCGTATGTACAGGATACACGTGGTCCATCGAAATGCTTACTTGTAGGTTCCTTCTCGACAATGCAACAATAAGAAATATTTTCGAAATCTATTTGAAATGCATGGTTTTCATGTCCATTCATGATGTTAGAATATCAAAATATGGACTGTTTATTAAGGAGTGACGCAGAACAAATGGCCATCTGTGCTCATAGGGACCAGGACTATAATCATGTCTTCATGTAAACATGATTTTCCCTTTGATGCTGACAGACCTTTCATCTTTATTTGAGTTTCTCACCACCACAAGACATGTTAGGATTGCAGATACCCTTAACAGACAAATCCATCTAACAGCCCTCAGAACCTCCTTCGGGATATAGCTGTTCTGCACTATGCCATTTGGCTTCCATAGGGCACCGGCATGTATATTGTTTTAGCCTGCCCTCTAGTGGACAACTAACTTACTGATAATAAAAGCGACCATACACAAACGTCCTGGTGATCCTGCACAACAACTCTATCCAGAAGGAGCCAAGTGTGAGTGTGTATCTTGGAAGTTGGATCTATTTGACATTTTACAGAGGTAATTAAAGCAACACTTGATGGATCTATCAGCTAAACGTTATTCATCATACATTTCTCACTGCCTTGGCTGGCCTGATTAATGCCCTGGCTGGCCTGACATGCAGTAAGGAATCATTCCATTGCTTGGGCTGTGAATTTATTATACGATAGCCTACATTGTACATATCTAGGCACAGTCTGAGCACTGTCCTCCCCTCTAGGTGAATGGTCGAATTACTGTTGAGATGGGTCTTAATCAGTCTTGATTTGACATGGGGGTCAATGGACTTCTATGTTTATATATCTTGCCAAAACCCATTACGCGTCATCAAACATAGAAGCTGCGATTGGCTGTTTGCATGTAGTTTACGAGAGTCGAGACACTGTTGCAAAATAAACCTGAGACGTGTCGAGCTGCCTGTGATGATTCTCTGAATTCGATCGGAAACGGTGGCAGAACTATTATTCAGTCTGGGGATAAGCTACAGTTCTAAAACTATTGGATATGGTTTGTCGTTATCTACTAGACCGCATGGCATAAATTATTAATCCAACTAGTGGTAGGCAATACATTTTACAGTGTACTGTATTGTAGCCTATACAGAAATCTTTGTTTTGCATAAGAGGCAAGATCAGAAAATCGTCACTTTTACCCAGAATATTTCTTACACATTAGTAACACTATCATTACTTACACATTAGTAACACTATTATTGAAAGATAAGAAATGGATGAATCAAACGGTTCTTCAAAAAGGACTATTCTGTGTTTATTTGACGTGGACGGCACTCTTACCCCACCGAGAGAGGTAGGCTAAATAACATTTTTCATTATCCCATTGTATTGTGTTTGTCATTTTCTTTCTTCTAATGCTGTCGTACTTGTCAAGGCTTTCTATTTTTAAAGAATTATAGGGCGCTTTGCCAATTGCCGTGCCATCTTGATAGCGCAAAACTGTTGCAACAATGTCAATGTCTTATCTGCTGCAAGGTCTGGAATGTTCCTGCACGTTATGTAATGATTTACTATTTTCTGTCAATATACTTTCTGATAATGTAGGCAAACAGCATCATTTTCTGTCCTTCCAAGTTCTTGATTTCATATATTATTTAATCCCGTGGTTGTAGCCTACAAATGCAGTCGTCCGCCAACTCTTTTGAATGAAACTGAAATGTCTTCGTTTGCATCTGAAGCTTATATTTCACTAAAAGTAGCGCGCGCCCCATGAAGCAGAGATATAATTAATTTGGAAGAACGTTATGTCCTCCGTCCGTACGAGAACACGACTGTAGGCTACTGTTGCCTACTTGCACAACACGTATGATGTCAAGTTTCATATAGCATCCTGGTGATGGTCAACCCTAGACCACTGTTACACTGCTTATGCTTATTCAAAATACCCTATAACTGCTGTTTCCTGAAAGTTTCAAGTCCGTCCATATGAAGTATCAATTACCTTGCAGCTGTTCGCGCCAATTCTTAAAAGCCCAGTGTTTTATATATATTGCCACACTATTAGGTTGGAATAATACTGTGAAATTGTGAAAATTATAATAATGCCCTTTTAGTGTAAGAGCTGTTTGAAAAGACAGCTGTTTGAATTTCAACCTGCTTTGGTGGGATGAGTTTTGGCATGCCTGGTGATATAGACCAATGAGAAAGAGACTTCCAAACCTCTCTGCCAATAACAGCACATTTTTGTTGTTTTTCCCCTCCCCACTCAGACCACTCTCAGACAGTCCTAGCTAAATTCTTGCTTGAGAAATTGCTCTTTGCTCTGAAGCTATTTTTTGTTTCTTTTTGACAATTAAGGTACTTAATTTTTACCCAGAAATMATTTGATTTTGAGATAACAACAGCTGCATTGGAACTTTAACAGACAGATAACTGATAGTAAACAACTTAAATTGGGTACATGGGAAAAAGAGTCACATGGAGTTTCTACCCTAAAAACTCTGACTACTATGATCAAGGATGTTGACATTCATAATGGGGGTACCCTATTAGTTATATCCTCAGCCTCTTTTGACCCTCAGATTTGAAATGCAAGATAATCAATTAATAATCAGTGAAATGGCTCTCTAGTGCTTTTCATAATGATTTCAGTAGTTTAACAAAAATGTCTCATTCATATGTTGATAAATGGTTAACTCGGTTACACAATGCTGCATCAAGGAATGTCTTTGCAATTGCCATGTGTGAAAACAGGCAGTTCTCCATGTCTTCAAATAATTTAATTAAACAGGAGGATAAAAATGTTGATTATCCCTCTTATCTCTGCCCATCATCACAAGATGATGTCTTTGTTGTAACATAGCCTACAATATTATTATTTTTTGTCTATTGGCATTCTTGTCTGTGTCTGGATCGGTGATGTAAGAAATGTTCAATGACCGTCGTGTAGGCAGTGTCCAGTTCAGCAGCCGTTGGTCGGTCACAGAGACATAAGTGTGCAGAATAAACCCACTGCCCTTATATTATGTAATGCAGTTTCCTCATGTGAACATGAAGCGGTCCCTGCCTGATCGTCTACCCAAGTCTCTCTGGCAAGATGGAAAGCTGGTTTAATAGGATTATTTCTGCAGAGGATGAATAAACCACTATCAAAGTTGCTCCTCCTTCAGAGACAGATGCCAATCTCACTCTGTCTATGCTACCTAACCTCACAAACAAAAGCATTCTCCCGCTTTGTGGTCAGACAACAAAAGCAGTTTTCAGGACTGTAAATGCCTGTCTTGTCACAGTTTATATTATGAGTCCCTAAAACTGTGTTTTCAATGATAGACAACACAAACAGGTACAGACTGTGTGTGTGTGTGTCTGTGTGTGTGTACGCGCCATGCGTGTGTGCTTACATCCTGCAGAAAATTGACCCTAAGCTGGATGAGTTTTTACAGTCTCTGCGCAGGAAAGTGAAGATCGGCATAGTGGGTGGATCAGACTACTCAAAGATCGCAGAGCAGCTGGGTGAGGGAGATGAAGGTGAGCGTTCCTCATTCTCACTTTGGTCTCATTTCAGTCTCACATATTCACCCTCAWACCCACATTATTGCCTTTCTCTCACAGGGCTTTGCAAACCCCAAAAGGATGTCGCTTTCATGGTCATGAAATTATTTCAGGGAAATTCCCCAGAGAGACAGTTTAGGGGCTTTCATGTTGGCAGCCCACTCTCATTTGACATCAGTCCATAAATAACAGACATAGACAAAAGCAGCTACATCATAACTGAAGTCTACGCTCCTGGTCTCACATGGATCCAGGTGGAGTTACATGTTTGCTCATGTACCTGTGTTACATTGACACACTGACCCTGTGGTGGAGTTTATACACAGCAGTGGAGACTGGCCACCAACACACTGACAACTGACAGTTATCACTCAGAGCAGCAACAAAAGTAAAGCAACAAACGATAGAGTAAATATAAGTGGGAGTGCTACTAGTGCATTAAAGGTTTTGTTTTCAGGGCATTTTTTGTATCAACAGTTCTCTATCCTGATCATCCCCAGACTGCATTATGCAAGACTGATTGAGATGCTCAGTACTTTGATACTCTAGCCATGTGAGATATGTGTACAGTGAATGGACTGGACAGAGATTAAACTGGACTGTTCCAGGTAGTGTTACATAGGTGGTAATCTGCAATGACCAATAATCCCTCTGTACCAGGTACAACATGCCTGTGTTCCAGTTGGGGGTGTATTTTTTTAGGCTATGTGCTGGTAGCTTGTGTTATCTATTTACTATGAATGTTCTCACAGTAACACACTTTTACCTAATTTGCCCTCTTTTTCTCTTATAGTGATACAGAAGTTTGACTATGTGTTTGCTGAGAATGGCACGGTGCAGTACAAAGATGGGAAGCTCCTTTCCAAACAGGTGGGTGTGACTGAGGTGAGGGAAGGAATAAAATATATTTTTGCTCACTAACAAGCTATTTAAACATGATTCCATGTAAACAACATGCAGGCACAACCTTTTTTTCTTATAAACTGCTCTCAGCTAAGAAGACTGGAAGGGAAAGTTATGATCATGTCTTTAAGAGAACTGCACTGTGTTAATAAGAAAAGACAGTTCAAATATTTGAACTATGTCCTCTGTCCTACAGGCCATCCAGAACCAGATAGGAGAGGAACTACTACAGGACCTCATTAACTTCTGTCTCAGCTACATGGGGCTGATCAAGCTGCCCAAGAACTGTCTCTTATACACATCTAGATGTGTATAAGAGACAGGTATTAAACAATTCCCCCATTGGCCGGAGCTGCACACTTGAGGAGCGAATCGAATTCTCTGAAATTGACAAGGTATTACACAGTATAAGAGTGCCTAAATAATGATCCAAACAGCAGTCATTATCTTCTAAGGAAAACACCTAAACATATAAACTTTTAAAAATGAACAGTAAACAAACAAAGCATGTGTTATTGATTGAGTCATGTTTTCAACCTCTTATAACCTCAAATCACTGCACAGTGCAAGCAGGCATGATTTTCCCTTATACTGTTATGTTGGCTCCTATTAAAAGAGGAAGAGAGTAAACAAGTCAAAATAATGCTGAGCTTTCAAGATGGCTGAACAGACATTGATGTTTCACAGCCACACATTATGGAGGGTCTAGTGGTCTGATGGGTGATGTGGAGAGGCTTAACCGTTAGTGGCCTGAAGCCTGACCCCTTTCGTTAACCTCTTCACAGAGAGAGAAAATCCGGGAGAAGTTTGTTGCGGCCCTGCAGGAGGAGTTTGCTGGGAAGGGTCTACGATTTACGAGAGGTAAGCCAACTGGCACAGGATGTGAGCTGGGAATTAATATCAGTGTAACTATTAGCACCTCTAGTCTTGTATTTCAGTATTCTTTTGTATGCCATCTGTGCATGGTGTGATATCTACATTTGAAGACTCATTTATCTTTCAGATAGAACCCCGTTATGACTTGAATGTACTTGCTCCTTTGCTGTCTTTTCCTTGCTGTTGTTTCCTATCTGCCACTTCACAAAGACGATCTGCCATGCGTAGCCAATCTCCTGGACACATTGTGCCCAACTTCATTAAACATTACTCTCCCCTGTTCCACTCTCTGAGGTTCAGAGATGTTTTTCTCTGGTTAGTCAGACTAGGTGTTTGCTGACTGTAACGAGGTGTGGGGCTTACTTAATGACCTGTGAAACTGTACACAATTCAGGCAGCTGCACAAACAGCTGGAGATAAGGCTGTTGTCTTCATAAGGCACTCTGTTAAAGCCTTGGGCCATTAGCAGCAGTAGTTACAAACACACACTTTCATCCTTACTTCAACCCTAACTGAGTGACTGCCCTGGGAATCCCTCTGATTGCTGATATTAACTGGGAATCCTTCTGGTTGCTGATGTGGAAGCTGATGCTCATTGCACTGGCAGCAGAGCCAGTTGGAGGGCTGTTTGCACTGCAGCCGCAGAGCCTGATAAAACGAGCCAATGAGAAGGCTAGTGGATAAGATGTATGTGTTTGCTCATTGCAGTCTGTTTCTGCACGTCTACCCTGCCTTGGTTTGTTCACATTTCACATATGCAATGCTGTTTATGCCTATGCAGCACTGTCTGTTCTTACGCCATAGATTTTTGCCCGTGTCACTCAGCTCAAAAGGCAACATTGCAGCGTCACTTCAAATACAGGCACCTTTGTCCTGGCTCTGTTTTCTTTCACCTTTATGGTGCATGGCCAGGGGCGGTAAAGGAACTGTGTGGGGGATGGGCTGAGGATGTGGGTGTTTGTGGCCAATACACCCTCTGATTGGCTGAAACCTCCCTAGCTGTTGCATTTGTGAGCTTTCCCTTAGGGTCAAGCAGCAGTTGCTACATCCATTTCTGGACTAATAAATGAATGATATGTAACCATTGATTCTTGAAGGATATAACTTATAAATGCCATATGATCTTAGTTCAACTGTTGTACCCAATCAGAACACAAAATATAAGCTAGTTTTACTCCAAAGTATGTAAACAAAGTAAATGTAAACAAACACTGTATAGCCTGAAAACATGGTTAAAGTTATACTTTTGATAACATGGATGGTCAGTCCTTGCATTCATAGCTCTGCCTTTGAATTTGAGAGTGCTTACATTTGTCCAGTCCCATCGCCACACCTTTTACTGAAACAGTGYTGAGGAGGGCGCTTTGTTATTGCTTCAACTGCTGATTGCCGCTTTAAACACTGGGGGGTAATGAAGTAGAATCTGAAGGCAGGGGGGATGGGGGGATGGGCGAGAAGCAGAATTTAAACTTACTTTGCTGAGGGCTTTTTGTGCACATTCACGGCTCATTGACCTGAATATGTGGCAGAATTTAAAGACTAACTGCTCTGGTTGTAGAATGAAAAGGAAAGAGCGATTTAAAAGAAAGGAGTCAGCCACAGGCTGTGTTTATGGAACTGAGTCCACCTCATGGGGCAGCCTGATGGCTCACATACTGTTAGTGACCTCATGGAGGTCAGCCAAGTAGTGAATAATCACCAATAATAAGACTGGTCTCCCTGGACACAGACTGTATGTCAAAGCCATCACCACACAGTCGATGCACAGGGCATAAATAAGTCTGTTCTGCTGAACTGAGCACAGTGATTGGGGCTTTTAATAACATTTCATGCTTTTCGAGAGGAGAATGTGTTGGGCTCCAAGTCTGTTGCAGAGAAATGGGCAGCATTAACCGGTAGAAGTTGCAGACTTAAAAATATCTCAAAGCTGCTGTTCCTGTAATGGGGGAAATATCACACCTATTTTACATGCATTGGGCATCCTCACTAATCAGGTCATTGACCAACCAAAACAAATATCCCTGACATGGCATGAGAGCTGGTTGTAATGTGTTAATAATCATCACTAAAACATGACTGAGGGTTTATTTTATGGGAGGGACTAATATTCTGTTCAGTAACATGATGTTAAATTGTAATGTATCAATTGAAATTGACTGAATTATTCCCTCTCGTGTGCCTCTCTATTCAGGTGGTCTCATCAGTTTTGACGTGTTCCCTGAAGGCTGGGACAAGAGGCTCTGTCTGGACGTGCTGGAGYGGGAGGGCCTGGACGCTATCTACTTCTTTGGCAACGAGACYTCGTCTGTAAGTGAAGGGGAGGACCTTGTYGACGTGTCAGTGGTGGGGAATGCTCTGAGGCTAAAGATAGCAATGAGAGTAGGATTGTGCTGTGGCTTGAAWGWTAAAGGTTAAAGTTCAGAGATCATTGTTGWTGTCAWTCTAWGTGGAGTTGACCCCTGCCTGAAASAATGTTGCATGAGCTTTGTGATGGTTGTGTGTTTATTTAACCTKTTTTACTGAGACATAGAGAGAGATAAAGAGTGAGTGAGGAAACAAGGAAAGAGGTCGACAAGGGGGAAAAGGGCAGTCGGTGCAAACCTATTTGTGAACAAGCAGATTCTAAAGCCGTATCTACATTCCTCTCTGTTCAGGGGGGAAACGACTATGAGATCTTCAATGACCCACGGACCATTGGTTTCACAGTATACTCACCAGAGGACACAGCCAGGCACTGTCGAGAGATTTTCTTCAAAGCTCCCGCCAATGAGTCGTGATAAATCGTGCAGCAGGCACTCTCACAGTCAGCTTCCCTTGGGCTCCCCCTGTTGTTCAGGGCAGGTTCTAAGAGCACCTGAAGGAGAAGAGGTGGAGATGGGAGGTAAACCACTACAGATTTGTTAAGTAATCAATGCATTGTTGTTGTATAATATTATTCTAACTAGCACTGGACACATAAAGGGATCATCAGTAATTCACATTGGCTGGACTCCCATGGAAATTACTATGAGATGTGGACAGATCTGCTTTTTTAAAGGGATGATAGCTCAAACAATGTGAGGAAGTTTACTAATGTTTTCAGTTTTTTATCATGACTAAGTGTATAGTAATGTAAGGTTTTAATGTAATATCTGACTGTTTAACATCTATCAACCCAATGTTTTTTGTAGCGTGTCCCTGTATTTGTATGTAACATCAAATGAACCATAATGTCTTATAGGCCCTCCTGTAAGACAATCCTCTTTTGTGAATATCATGTGAAGATTTCTATACATTTTGAGTAGATAATGTAAATACCCACTTCTGTTTTGCACTAATATTGATACAGTTATCTGACAAACTGGGTTTTGGATCATTTGTTTTCTTTGTGAATGTAGGAAGTGACTAGTGTTGTCTTTGAACAAAATGGAGCGAGAAAGAGTTTTTTTTCTCTGTGCCAGTCCACTTTCAGATGAAGTGCCTATAGAAAGTCTGCACCCCCTTGAATTTGTAATTGTTTGTCAAGATTTTTACAAATGTAAAAACAAATTATAGCTCAAATATAATTGTTCCTTAASTATTCACCCCCTTTGTTTAGGCAAGCCTAAATTAGTTCAGAAGTCAAATGTGGCTTAACAAATCACATAATCATTTATATGGACTCACTCTGTGTGAAATAATGGGGGTTTAAATTATATTTTTTTATGACCATCTCTTGCTCTGTCCTCCCAGGGCTTTTTCGAAAGCTTCAGAAATAAAGGGCAGTGATTGGTAGATAGATAATAATAACATATCAGACATTGAATATATCTTTAAGCACGGTCAAGTTAATAATTAAGTTGTGGATTATGCATTAAACCACCCAGACACATCAAAGATGCAGTCGTTCTTCTGAACTGAGCTGCAGGACAGGAAGGAAACTGCTTAGGGATGAGACCATTGGGGATTTTAAAACAACTACAGAGTTCAGTGGCTTAGATGGGGAAAAAACTGAGGATGGATCAACAACCTTGTAGTGACTCCACAATAATGACCTAAATGACAGAGTGATAAAAATAATAAAAATACACAGAATAAAAATATTCCAAAACATGCAACAAGGCACTAAAGTAATACTGCAAAAAAAACACAGSAAAGGAATATACTTTTTGGCCTAAATGCAAAGCCTTATGTTTGGGGCAAATCCAACACAACACATCACTGAGTAATTGCCTTCATGGTATGGGTATGCTTGACATCGGCAAAGACTGGGGAGTTTTTCAGGATGAAAACCAACGGGATGGAGCTAAGCACAGGCAAAATCCTATAGGAAAACCTGCTTCAGTCTGCTTTACACCAGACTCTGGGAGAGGAATTCATCTTTCAGCAGGKCAATAACCTACAACACAAAGCTGAATATACACTGGAGTAGCTTACCAAGGAGACAGTGAATGTTCTGGAGTGGCCAAGTAACAGTTTTGACTTAAATCTGCTTGAKAATCTATGGCAAGACTTGAAAATTGCTATCTAGCCATGATCTCCAACACCTTGACAGAGCTTGAATAATGGGAAAATATTGCATAATACAGGTGTGCAAAGCTCTTATGAGACTTACCCAAGATGACTCAAAGCTGTAATCGCTGTCAAAATGTGTTTCTAACATGTATTGACTCAGGGGGGTGAAAACTTATCTAAAAATAAATGTTAGAATTTTTTCTTCCACTTTGACAGTATTTTGTGTAGATTGTTGACAAAAAATTGACAAATCAATTTTAATTCCACTTTGTAACACAATAAAATGTGAAGAAATCCAAGGAGGGTGTAGACTTTCTACACAAAAGGGTTCTTCGGCTGTCCCCATAGGAGAACCCGTTTCAGTTCCAGGTAGAACCCTTTTTTTATTCCAGGTAGAACTCTTTTGGGTTCCATGTAGAACCCTTTGTGGAAAGGGTTCAATCTGGAACCAAAAAGGTTTCTTCAAAGGGTTCTCCTATGGGGACAGCCGAAAACCCCTAATTAGAATCTAGATAGCACCTTTTTTTCTAAGAGTGTTTAGGCACTGTAGAAAGAAGTCTTACCTCATCTATGCAATTTTATATAAATTATTCCTGCTACTTCAGTCTGCACCGCTATAAGAAATGGATCTCACAGATGGCTTATACAGCCTTTACATTACCTACCCAGTATATTCATAGGTACACGTCCTTTAGTTGTATCTTATCAAATCAAATTTTATTAAAAGGTTAATGACATCTGCGACAAATACAATAATCTGGATGTCTTGACCCTTCTGCCAAAGGCCATTAGACCTTCCTGAATGACAAAGGTCCAGTGGACTCACTTGTACAGTTTGATCGACATACACTAATTGTGAAATCATGATGTCATTGTTGAGTACTGTATTCATTTGAACTATGTTCATTGTAATAAATTATTTTATATCATTGGGCCAAGTGTGACTTGTTATTTTTTTGTACAACAGATGGAAAGTATAACTAAGGAATAGGCATGTCATTCTAATGTCACATACTATGTATACAGCCTTATCTCCAAAGATAAATACTAAAGAAAGATAACAGCCACCATAATTGTGAATCATAAAATGTTTTTAGTGCTCTTTCAAGGCTCACATTGAAATTAGGGTAAACTATAGCCACAGTGGCTTGTCTAACAGAAAATGCTCTGAACTGTGACCAATGGAAAACCTAGCATTTTAACTAAAACTAAAATATGAAATAAAACAACCCAAAACAGTAAGAATGAAGGACAGAAAAATACATAGAAATAGCCTAAATATGGAGAAATGCTAAACATAATGGGCAGACATGAAACAAATACGAATAACGGCTCAGTAACAATCAAATGATCATTTCAGAACTTAAACAAATACATTCAAATGTATTTAAATTCCATTGACAGTGTGTTACAGCGTCTCTCAGACAATAGAAAAGTTTCAAATAGTTTCAAAAACCTTACAGTAATTTGCTCATACCATCATGGTGAGTTACAATTTGCAAACAGGACTACAAATTGCCACATGATAAAGCCTAATAGGAGTTGTAGTCTGTTCGGCAGTATTTCAGAATGGAAGTTCAAGTTTTTAAGTGCATTCGTTTGACTACAATACCCAAAACTTAAATCCAGTAACCTCAAAACTAWCGGATACAAAAAAATCGAAACAAAATGGTCAAATAAATATATATAAATAAAAGGCAAAAATACAAAGATGGTTGTGTACCTCGAGAAAATATTAATAGTGGCTTTTCCATTCACAGTAAAATATAAATCATTCTTCCAAGCTTTTTTTTGTCTCCCATTACACCCATCTCTCCCTACCTTCTTCTCGATTGCTCTCTCAATCAGACGTTTCCGATTCTGTACCTCTAAACATTTGTCAGTTATTTTCTCTCCAACCTCATTTTGATTTCACACCAATAGTAATGCTTCTCCTCAAAATGGTGTCGGATATCTCATTCTATTTCCTCCACCACTCTGCTCTGTCCCCTCACCCATTTTCAGTACCTTCAAGTTGAACATATTCTCCTCCCTTACTTGCTTTTATGACTTATCAATCCAGTCTGTACRAACCACATCCTAGTTCACGGATGGCCAACTTGTGTCCTGAGGAGCCAGTCAGTGTATCTAGAGTTTTGTTCCAGCCCAGCTCTAGCACACCTGATTTAGACAGACTCTCCAGCACCAGTTGGCCGTCCCTGCCTGCCCTAGCCAGACCCCTCAACTTCCCACCCTAGCCCTCCCCACCCTAGCCAAGTGTAGATAAACAGGCCAGCGCAGAAGCCTAGCTCTCGTCTAGCTGGCTGATGATCTGGCCAGACCAGGTCTCATGCTTCGTCCCTGGGTTCAGATGAACGATCTTCACCTCCACGGCCTGGATCTTCAGGTTTTTGGGTGGGATCCGGGAGACTTTGTATGTGACCTCATCTCCTTCAACTGGGACATACTCGCCCTCGATACTGAAATAGATTGAATTAATGYTTTAGATGTTCATTTACTGCACAATATGAATATGCAGTCAGTTCTTGCTCTGAACCTTGCCATATTTTATCTGACACTGAACACTGATGTTACATTGTTGCTCTGAGATAGAAAGCTGTGAACAGAATATTAAAAAAACAGGGCATTCTGTTCATTTTAGAAATTGCCAAGCTAAAGAAGGCTGTTGTAGTGATGAAGGCCACTCACTCCGAGATGTGAACAAATATGTCATCTCCGCCATTGGTTGGACGGATGAAGCCATGACCTTGTGACCTGCAGAAGCTCTTGCACACACCCTTAAACGCTGGCCCTGAGGTGGCCCGCACCGTGCTGAATAGACAGGGGAGAGAGCATCATGTCCACTCTCAACAAAACATTACATCAACACACCATATCCCTTCTGCTACTGCTTGTGGAAAGTTATTCTCTAAGAAGTTAAGGAATGTATATATAAACGTCATAAAAGTGAAGGATAATAAACATGCACTATCAAACCAATTCTAATACAGAAACGCATTCATGAGCAGCATATCTAGTTGCTTACGCTGAATAGGTGCGGTTGCGTTTGGTGGGCAGTGGGCTGGGCAGTGACCGGGGCGGCGCTCCCCTTTCCCACACACGGCTGCCCTCCCTCAAGAAGGGGAAGGAGAGGGAAAGGGGTGCAGCCCGGGGGGAGCGCAGAGGGACCTCTGAGGGGGACGTCAGGCTGGGGTCTGCCATGGCTGAGGCACGGGCGAGGTCGCTCTTCTTACCACTCTTCTGGTTCTTCACCACCTGGCCTGATGCTGACACTCCAGTTATGTGTTTATCTGCTCACTGTCGCTGCTTTAATATATCTTGCTACTGAGTACACAGGTCAGTTTGTTTCAGCAAGTTTCTTAAGGGGCCTGCTGTGAAGAAAGAAAGAGAAGAAAACAAACAAAAGTAAAAGGCGAAAGTTGAACCAGAAGGAACAACTGAAACAAAGACAGATTTCATTAAGTTCATCCCTACTGCAGAGAACATTATGTATAATTCATAACAGCTTCATATTAAAATGGATGTTTGGATTTACATTACTGGACACTTATGAAGCCATTTAGTCGAACTACCCTGGTTAAGAGTATCAGCCTAGTGGCAATGTTTTACCAAAAAGGACACTGGCAGCCTCTCAATTCATTACAGACCATTTTTACTTTCAAATCCCTTACATTTCAACTGCAAACCATTCCTAAGTCTGCCCACAAACAATAACAGGCTCAACTTAAATATATGACTGTTGTTTACATTATGTATCAAGTCCTTCAAGCTCAAGAAGAGCACAGCTATAGGAATAGCTGCAACAAAATCAGTTAAATAATGGTTAAATAAAAATGAAGATAGTGTGTGCTGTGTCCTAAGGCCAAGATGGCTTTGCATGGTTTAAGATTGTTACATTCTTTCGCTCTGCCTGCATCATCAAGGTTACAGTAAATCAGAGTTCTCTGACAGCTCGCATGTTGAGAACGCCGTCGACAGAGCTGCTGGCAAAACACTAGCTGTGTGTTTCTGACGTCACCATACAACACTGGAAAGCGTTGYATAATGACTGCAAACCAAAACATTAGGGCTGCTACATTGTAACACCAAAATGGTTCAATTAGAAAAGTAGATGATCCTTTCACGCGAATGCTAATTGACCGTTTAAAGAAGGATAGGAATCCGTTTTTATAAAGTAAAAATGAAAAAAGAGAAACAGTGAAGCCTATCTCTCTGGATACTTTCTCTGGGCTACATCAGAATTAAATATCTGAAATAGTCAGTTGACTCGGCTCAACGTGTCTAAATATCGCAAGAAAAATCCCTCTACGTAAGACATTCATAACATTGTATGATTCATCATGTTGCGGAGGCGTGCATTTCGGGCTAAGTGGATGACCAGTTTGCATTGACAAATTATTCTGTAATAAACACYCATATCATCCGACTTTTTCTAATTTCCAGAACATTCGAAAAATCGGAGCGCGCAAACAGAGACGGTATAGGGATGGGAGGATGAGTAGCCTCGTCAAAGGTATTATATACCCAACAGTTGTCCTTATCATACATTTCCTTTAGCCTATACTTTGGTCAAAAAGGCGACACAGATGTTCTACAATCCAAACAATAGCTGGCATACCCATACTTGAATATTTGTACAATTATTTAAAAAAACATGGGCCTACTTACTGCATTGCTAGAGTCCGTTTGTCGGTAGAGGACGGGTGTGTGCCTTGTCAGTTACTATTATATAACATTAATTAAATAAATAACTCCAGTAAATACGCGTAGTCGCGGAATACCCTGATCTGTGCGGTGTGTTGTTGAGGCTGCGCAGCTGCCGCTGGCTGAGATTACACCGTAGTTGAGAGAATGGGCGTGATGTTTAATTTGTAAGCATAACAAGACTGCTATGCTCATACGCGTCAAATCAGTTATTACATTAAACAATTAGGTATCCGTATTGTAAACCATACTGATGTATTCCTTCATGTAATGGTGTAAGTAAAAATATCCAAAATCAAGATCAGAATATGATACATTCATTTGACCTGGAAGAAACTGGCTTCTATGGTTTATCAAAAATGTTGTTAGGTGCTTCAGAGGACCAACTTCACACCCACTAAAATACACAAATTATAGTGAGGTGTAGTGCTTGTGGGTTCATGACAGCCCTTCCCAAGGACTGTACTTTTTAAATTATATTTTTGGGATACATGTCCTATACACAATTATAAACTGGGTGGTTCGAGCCCTGAATGCTGATTGGCTGAAAGCAGTGGTATATCAGACCATATACCACAGGTATGACAAAACATGTATTTGTATTGCTCTAATTACAGTTGGTAACCAGTTTATAACAGCAATAAGAAACCTCAGGGGTTTGTGATATATGGCCAATATACCATGGCGAAGGGCTGTGTCCAGGCACTCTGAGATGCGTTGTGCCTAAGAACAGCCCTTAGCCGTGGTATATTGGCCATATACCATCATGTCCTTGGGCCTTATTGCTTAAATAACCCAACTCAAAATCATGCAAACAAAAATGATCACTGATGAAACATTATACTGGTCACAAAGACAACACACAATTGTATATTTAGGCACACTCACTCCATTATTTGTTCAACTGAACACTCACAGACTTACATGGTGACACTAAATAGGCCAATTGGGGCCCTTTAGTCAGTCTTTCTTACAGTCATGTGCACCGGGTGTAACTGCTGGTACGTTAACAGTTATGGTGGTAGTATTTACAATATACAGGGGGAAGTGGATCTACACCTTTGCAAGTGAGGCAGTTTCCATGTCCCCGGCCTGGGTGCTCTATTAGAAATCCTTGCTACTGGTCCCTTGTCCTTGGGTCTGCCATTCCTATTATGGGAATCCTGGCTCCTCTACTTGAGCCCAAAGTTCTGTGTCTATTAGCCTTGTGGACACTTCACAGAGGCATGTTTCTCCAGTGTTAAAGTCACAACCTGGGAGGAGTGACTGAGAAGGGTCTAAAAAAGAAGGTTTATGTCCAGCAGCTGGGATGAATACTTGACAGCCGTCTCCCGTTTTCTGTACTGTAATGGTCTCTCCTTTCGCTAGCTGTTCCACCAGGACAGGAGGCCCAAGCCTGGCTCGCTAATGGTACCCTGATACACAAGAAAGGCAGGGAGGGAAGGGGTGGAATTAATTATGGCCATTATTAGAAAGAACTGACTTATAGTATTGAAAAAGACCTCAAAATAGTAATTTGTAATAAGGATGTATGATAAAACCAAAAGTACAACTATGTGACGGACATCACCGTGCTGCTAACAGTTTTGCCTCCTCGAAAGAGTGGTCCTTTGCTTCGCAAGCACAAGTGACCGCCCTGCTTGACAAAGTACTAACCAGTTGTACTACCCAAAAGGTACCAATTCAGCAGCACAATCACCATAGACTTAAGACGGCTCCAGTGCCCCAAAGCTTGTTTTAGCATGGGCAGCGTCATTGAGGACTTTCAAAATGTTGAAGTAGTCAACTGGGTGGGACTTCCTATGGGTTAAGGAAAGATCACATAATTCCATCCAGGTCATCAGGAGAATTCGGGCCAATGAATTATACTCCTGATCAAAAATTCCATACTTGCTCACTGGACGTTTTGAGTGAGCTTACCGGTACCATTTAACTCAGTCACATATACTGTATATGGATACTTGAAATTATTCAATTCACAACAATAGTAACAATAAGTCTGTGTTATATCAATGAGCGCCTTCTTACTAGCAGTGTGTAAGGGGCCTCTTTCTTCTGGCCACCCTCCTCTGCTCCTGGAGCTGCAGGGGAGTTGGTTGCTGCGGCAGAAGGGCCTGTGGGCGACGTGTCCAAGAAGACTTCATCTGTGACCCGGAAGCGGATGTCCTCACCTTGGTCCATGTAGAGGTCATGAGCCCCTTCGTCCGTCTCATACTCCCACACCCACACCTGCTCCGCTTCATCGCTGAGGCAGCAGTCAAGGAGCGCTTGCTGGATTGCTATATTTTCAGTAGCTTTTACAGGTAAACTAAAATGTCTATCAGATAGCTATAAACATGAGGAGTTGAATTAACATTTACATGATTGTATTCCAGAGCCATCTACTGCAACTCAGCTTTAAGCAACAAATTGTCAAATGRYCACATTGGTAAGAAATACACAAACACACATCACTGGGCAGGATACAATTTTGCAGGCTGCTGTAGGGACTCTGGGGGAATGACGATGTCATCAAAGAATCCTAGGCTGACTATGAAACAAAATATGGCATTGTGAACAAATCTATACAGACAGACTGCCACATCAATGTTATACTTCATACTGAGACATTCTRCCTGTTGATCCACTTTATACATTGAGAGAGAGACAGGGTCGGTAGAAATCACACTGCAGTGTGTACAGACTCCTCTGGGGCTGTGGCGGCGGTGTATAAAAAGCATCTGACCCAAATTAGTGTATCAGCAAATCACAGCAAGTGCTCTTATTTTCACACGAGGCCTATTAGTCCAGAATAGACATAGGTACAGTTGAAGTTGGAAGTTTACAGACACTTAGGTTGGAGTCATTAAAACTCGTTTTTCAACCACTCCACAAATTTATTTCGAACAAACTATAGTTTTGGCAAGTGGGTTAGGACATCTACTTTGTGCATGACACAAGTAATTTTTCCAACAATTGTTTTCAGACAGACTATTTCACTTATAATTCACTGTATCAAAATTCCAGTGGGACAGAAGTTTACATAAACTAAGTTTGTGCCTTGAAACAGCTTGGAAAATTCCAGAAAATGATGTCATGGCTTTAGAAGCTTCTGATAGGCTAATTGACATAATTTGAGTCAATTGGAGGTGTACCTATGGATGTATTTCAAGGCCTACCTTCAAACTCTTTGCTAGTATAGCTTTGTGAATCAATTACATCATCAAGTCAAGAGTCCAAATCTAAACAGGCTACAGTAGTTGTCATGGCATTATATATATATATATATATATATATATATATATATATATATGGTGTGACAGACTGAAGTCCCTTTACATAAGACCCTTTACATAAGACAAGGCAACAGAAGGGTAAGATCACCCTCAGGCAGGACTGGCGATCACTGCTCACTGACCGACAACACACCAAAAAAAAACACAGCCATAGGGGGACCTTAGTGCAATTAGCATAAAGAACATTGGTTATTTCATTGTGTCCATCATTCATTAAAAATGGTCATACTTGGCAGAATCCTAACATCCTAATCCAGACATCATGGGAAAATCAAAAGAAATCGACCAAGACCGCAGAAAAAAAATTGTAGACCTCCACAAGTCTGGTTCAGCCTTGGGAGCAATTTCCAAACGCCTGAAGGTACCACGTTCATCTGTTCAAACAATAGTACGCAAGTATAAACCCCATGGGACCACGCAGCTGTCATACCGCTCAGGAAGGAGGCGTGTTCTGTCTCCTAGAGATGAACGTACTTTGGTGCGAAAAGTGCAAATCAATCCCAGAACAACAGCAAAGGACCTTGTGAAGATGCTGGAGGAAACAGGTACAAAAGTATCTATAGCCACAGTAAAACGAGTCCTATATCGACATAACCTGAAAGGCCGCTCAGCAAGGAAGAAGTCACTGCTCCAAACAGGCAAAAAATGCCAGGCTTTGGTTTGCAATGCACATGGGGACAAAGATCTTACTTTTTGGAGAAATGTTCTCTGGTCTGATGAAACAAAAATAGAACTGTTTGGCCATAATGACCATTGTTATGTTAGGAGGGAAAAGGGGGAAGCTTGCAAGCCGAAGAACACCATCCCAACCGTGAAGCACGGGGGTGGCAGCATCATGTTGTGGGGGTGCTTTGCTGCAGGAGGGACTGGTGCACTTCACAAAATAGATGGCATCACGAGGACGGAAAATTATGTGGATTATTGAAGCAAAATCTCAAAACATCAGTACGGAAGTTAAAGCTTGGTCACAAATGGGTCTTCCAAATGAACAATGACCCCAAGCATACCTCCAAATTTGTGCCAAATGGCTTAAGGACAACAATGTCAAGGTATTGGAGTGGCCATCACAAAGCCCTGACCTCAACCCTATAGAACATTTGTGGGCAGAACTGAAAAAGCGTGTGCGAGCAAGGAGGCCTACAAACTGACTCAGTTATACCAGCTCTGTCAGGAGGAATGGGACAAAATTCTTATTGTGGGAAGCTTGTGGAAGGCTACCCGAAACGTTTGACCCAAGTTAAACAATTTAAAGGCAATGCTACCAAATACTAATTGAGTGTACGTAAACTTCTGACCCACTGGGAATGTGATGAAAGAAATAAAAGCTGAAATAAATCATTCTCTACTATTATTCTGACATTTCACATTCTTATAATAAAGTGGTGATCCTAATTGACCTTAGACAGGGAATTTTCACCAGGATTAAATGTCAGGAATTGTGAAAAACAGTTTAAATGTATTTCAATAAGGTGTATGTAAACTTCCGACTTCAACTGTATATGCGTTATGGACAATGCTGTTGCACAGAGTCATATAGGCTACTAGGACTTAACATTCAGATGGGTGGGGAGAAAACTGGAAGGTGGGGMGAAAGATGAGGTGTTTCTCTCACCATGTACTCCTTCTTGACTGCAGTACTTGATCTTTCCAACAAGAATCTCATCCAAYAAAGGGTGGAACACAACATACCTGAAGTGGACTAACAGAGTAGGGAAAAGATAAGGTCACATSAAAATGGACAGTCAGTCCTAAGAGAAAGTCCCTGCCCAGAAATATCTCCTAGGCCGTGACCTCCAGGCACTTGTGTAGATCTGATAGTAATATGGTGCAATACGGTGAAAGTTACACCTAACCTATCAGAGGGCAAGGTGGAGCTACGTGTATAACATATGAAATGCCTTTTGGGTCTTTGCGTGTCAAAAAAGATACGCGTCAAATAAGCTTTTAATTTGACGTGTCAAATAACAAAATTCTATTCTAGAATGTTGTGTGAACTAAATGTGCATGCGCAAGCTCGAGCGCCACCACTATAGTCAGTAGCACGGTCAAAGCTGGGGGAAAAAWGTCTGCAAACAATCACACACATCGGCCACAATGTGTTTACAATACCGCTTTGGTAATAAGCCATTATTTGTTCGACTGAATTGGAAAACGTCAGTGTGAGCATTTGAAATAAGATCAGGATCAAATGAACAGGATCAAAAATGTTAGCTAGGTAGTCCAACATTCTCCCAGACTGCAACCATTCCAGAGGCAGGGGAGAAAGGATGGTGAACCTGCTGCTTCTGACACCTAGCTAGTAACCGAATATGTTGCTGGATCGAATCCCCGAGCTGACAAGGTAAAAATCTGTCATTCTGCCCCTGAACAAGGCAGTTAACCCACTGTTCCTAGGCCGTCATTGTAAATAAGAATTTTCTTAACTGACTTGCCTAGTTAAATAAAAAGGTAAAATAAAAAAATACTATTTATTTAATCTGCCTATGAACTCTACAGGCTACAACGTAACATATCATTGCGTGACTCCAAGTTAACCTTGACAAGATGGTTATTATATCAATAGTTGCAGGGTTTCGACCATGATTATTGCATAATCTTTCACAGGCCAAAAAATTATCCACCCTTGTCTCGTGTATTTTGTGTTGTTGACATTTTGCCCTCAAATGTGCTGTCCATCAGGCCTGCACATTTGAGGCCTGATGGACAGCACATTTGAGGGCAAAATGTCAACAACACAAAATACACGAGACAAGGGTGGATAATTTTTTTGCCTGTGAAAGATTATGCAATGTAAGCACAAAAGGGCTTTTTATGTGCACTGTCATCACACAGCTTTTTATCTGCAACAAGTCCTTTTGATGGAAACCCACCTCTGCTGGGAAAATGTGCATAATATTTTTATGCTGATTTTTAAATATTCACATGAAAATCTGTCGCAAATTGTAATTTCCTTACCTTTGGTGTGGGAAGCTCCATCACCTGGAAATATGTAGGAATCCTCCAGTTTTGTGATGTCATACAAACAGATACAGAGGCCAACCTGGTAAACCACCTGTGGCGATGCAGGTAAAGAACAACCAAACATAAATAAAGCAGATAAGTTAAKAAGACTACAATGTCACAATTGTGTTAGGCTAAACAAAGCAAACAATAAAAGATTAACTCAGCTGACAATATACAGAACCRCTGTCCAKTGATYAATAGGGGAGTWGGWTACAGTATCTTTGGTACTGCATCCTCTCACCTTATTGGCCAATTTCTTGTTGAGTTCTTCGGCTATGGCTTCATTGAACTGCCGCTGGAAATTCCATGGGGGGATTCTGACAGTGTCAACCATCTCCACTGCCACGAACATAATTCTGGTCCGAGGAAAAACAAGAAACAATATACAGTAGCTATGAAATCACAGAAAAATACCTTTCAGACAGGGTGGTATGACAGTAAGTCTGCCATGTGTTAAAGTGCTATAGCACAGGTACATTTACCAGCTAGCTAGCTACCTTATCATATTAAATTCCATTGTTACAGTGTAATGAAACAATGTAGCTAGTAATGTATAACAATTTCATCAAGAAACATAACGTTATCTCTCTAGCTAGCTAACACAGCATCACGGTCCTGAAACTGTTAACGTTACCTACCTTTCCTTGCAATCCTTTAAACTACTCAAATTATTTAAATTCGGACAATGTATCTTCAACTGCAAGGATCACCATCTTATTAGTTTGAATAAATACTGGTATCATAGATAAATTGACACCAAAATCCCCATCTTGGTGTCGCTAGCTTCATAAAATATTTTTTTACACGTGTTATTGATTTACTACATTATCGTGACCGTTTACGGCAGGTCGCAATCTTAAAGGCACAGAACGCTTTTTTCAGCAATTTTATTTTAGTATTTTGTTCGTCAAAGTTCTTGGCTTCCTCCTCTGGTCTCCTTTCCTTATCTGGTCTACTGATCTGAGAACTCATACATTTGTTCTCACTTGCCCAGTTCTTCAACATAGTGTAGAAAAGGACACACAGAAAGGAAGCCACTTAATACTGTTGAGATACACAGTATTTGTCTTTGCACTCAGTCATGCTGTCTTGCAGTTTCCTCTGAATGATGTACCTGGGAAATACTTACATTTTAAAAAACATTTTTTTAACAGAATACAAACACATGAATAGTGATATTCCCTTGAGGATTTACCCTGGTTGTATACCAAAAGACTCAAACTTGTCTGTTTCCATCTACGCAGACCGGCACCAAGTCTCATTGAGCCATGGCTCTGGCGGACCTGGCCTGATTTGGTGCCGAACCATGTATACATTTCAGCTGGCATTTACATAACACTGGCTAACTGTGAACTTCAGCACCTTCTCACAAATCAACTGTCTTGAATGACGCAGAGGTTGTTGATTCTGCTCGCCCCGTTGATTCTGCTCGCCCCGTCTTTAGTGTCACACTCCTGAAGGAAATACAATTACACTGGAGCTTACATTTAACATAAAACACTGGCAACCCACTGGTGTTGGGGTAGAAATCTTCATGGGTTCGACCGAACCCAAAATTTGGCTCTAGGTCTGGTTGTCATCGGGCCCGGATTCGATTGTTCTCGTGTCCATTCGGGAGGGTCACCCTTTAAAAAATGTGTTTGGGCCTCCCAAGTTGTGCAGCGGTTTAAGGCACTGCATTGCCCGGCACAATTGGCCTAGCGTGGTCCGGGTTAGAGGAGGGTTTGGCCGGCCGGGATATCCTCATCCCATCGCACTCTAGCAACTCCTTGCGGCGGGCCAGGTGCCTGTAAGCTGACTTCGGTCGCCAGCTGGACGGTGTTTCCTCTGACACATTGGTGCGGCTGGCTTCCGAGTTAAGCGTGCAGTGAGTCAAGAAGCAGTGAGGTTTGGCAAGGTCGTGTTTCAGAGGATGCATGGCTCTCGACCTTCACCTCTCCCGAGTCCGTAGGGGAGTTGCAGCGATGGGACACGACTAACTAGCAATTGGATTTCACAAAATTGGGGAGAAAAAGGGGTAATTGGCCTTGGGTCTGGGTCCAACTTTTAGGACCCGTGAAGATCTCTAGTGTGGGGGTAAGTCTCATTCGAAAAGCACCATAATTGCACATTTCCACTAGTGACTTACCTCAGTGTTTTACCAAAAAGGCTCAGACTTGTTTCCAATTCCACAGCCCTTCTCCAAAAACATAACACTAGAGCCTACATTAACATAGTCACTGGCAACACAATGGTGCTGTAATGGAAAAACCCAGACACAGGTTAAGCCTAGTCATGGACTGAAAATCGCCATTGAAAGTACTTCTTAGTCCAGGACTAGGCTCAATCTCTGTCCGTGAAACCGCCTCTATTATGGCTAAGGGATACTATATTCACAGTGCTGAATTGTAACTATAAGTGCTGAATTAAATCTAATTATGTAAACTTGCAAAAATAACATTTTATTAATTTACCACAGGAAATATCCTAAAATCTCTTTTTAATCTTGTACGCTATGAAACTCCAAGCATTCAAATCTAATACAAAACAAACTTTAAAAATCAAAACAAATATGGAAATCAGTCAAGCGGAATTAACCACTTGAGATTACATTAAATTGAATAATGCCCATCAATGGGTTTCTACATTTAATTGTTTGCAGTGTCTGAACAAAATTAGCATTCTTATGAAGTCAGTCATTGACAGTGTTTCAAAATGGAAAAGAAATAGCTAGGCCAATAAAACAAAGCAGTTCAGGTTTTGGATTTACTGAAGACAACTTAAAATGAGCTAAGCATTTGCTTTGTCACGTTACAGTAGCATTTCAGAAACTCACAGATTTGAACCAGGGATCAACATATTGTATATTACATCACAGTATAAGCAGCCTGCTTCATGGGTGGCTGTTATCCTTATGAATTACAATGTACAAAGGAACAGTTCCATTTAGAGACTGCATTAAATACTTGTGAATTTAAGAATTTCTTTATTAAAAGCCACACAATTGACAAACTTAAATGCTGCTGGCATTACACTGGTCATCTTCATACTCAAACATGGGGTTCATTGACATGAAGAAATGAAACAGAATGGCAAACCTTTGTAACAACACTTATGTTTGTTTTAGTATGTAAATGGGGCATTTTCATGAGGCATCTTTGGTGATTAACTTCAGTAGACAGATCAGAGAGAATTCATCAGCAACGTGTTAGCAAAGTTAAGGTTGAGCAAATGACGAATTAGTATTGATTATGACAGTGTATAACAAGTTGGTTAATGGTCTCTAAACCGCATACATGGGTTAAAGTTGCATGATCTGGAGCCAATCCTGTTTCAAATCAGGGGTTCCTTCATCTGCATCAAATAACTTTAAAACAAAACCTAGGCATGTCTCACCTGACCAGTCGCTCCCTTTACATTGACAACTCCAACATTCACCTGGGTGCACACCAGTGTGCAACATACAAAGACGGACCACTGTACAGCACAGGTCCAAGAGTGACAAAACATTGAGACGTACAGTACAACCCTACTTTAATGCTTGAACAATAATTTACCTTTCATTTAAAACCTCCAACCACCTGTTTATTGGTTTGACTAGTTGTGAAACCCTTAGATTGGGGAGGGGGGAAATGGATAAACTATTTTAGGCTTCAGTTTAATAAAAGATAATTGATGAGATTAAATGATTAGTTTGTTACAGTGGGTTTATCAGAGAACAAAAGGCTCTGCATTCAACCAGGCAGCTACTGCCCACCCTCTCTCCATTTTACATAGTGCATATGTACACCTCTATATTACATGATTTACACACAGGCCCAAACCAAGTTCCTTTAAATACATTTGGGTTTAACAGAGCCATTGCTATTCATCTGAATAGATTGTCAATGAAGACCATATGCTAGTGGACAAAAATAGGCATTGCGTTTCTACTTTCATTACACCCTACTGCAACTACAAAAACTGAGATAGTTAGCTCTTCAGTTCATCATTGATAAGCAAAATAAACTGACATGAAAACAAATGTTGATTTGATAGCAACATTAATCATCTTGGCACCATGACCAATGGATTTAATGGAAGTGGCCAGTCCAATCTCCAAAGTATTCCCATGAATACTTTGATTAGAACTTACTTTAAAGTAAATTAGTACTTAGTGACGAGAAGACAACGAATAGGTGGTCATGGCCCCCCAAAGCCAACTTAAACAGTCACACTTTATAAGACTTAGCTGCAATATCCTCAAACACACAATGTACCATTTAAGTGGCAAAATGTAGATACAAAATGGCAAGAGTTTTAGCCAAATGTAATAACTTGAATCAGATAATGGTATACATTTCTCAAATTACATTTGTCATTGTATTCTGTTATTTCAAATGAAAAATCACACCCTTGCTTTAAGATGCTATGGAGTGCAGCATTTGCGATGCATAAGTGAAAGCGTGGATGAGTGTCTACAATACTACTACATATAGCGCTAGTGTACAGCCGTCTGGACACTAGATTGTGCGTTCATTTTGTAAGAGGAGGTCCCTCAAGCTGTGCGTGGAGCCCTGGAATTAGCAAGGACAGAGGGGCAGCACCAAGCCAGACAGGGATATGGACAGGCAATGGTCTGATTAGCTAGCTAATCACGCACATGGAAAGTAATGGCAAGACTAGTACAACACAGCAGTATGTAGCATTTTACTCCCACCTACAGAGACACACAGAAAAGGGCTGCTAGGATCTAATATAATTTCATGCAATAGCCCTCAAGTAGAAACAAATGGAGCATGTGGAGAAAACAGCGGTAGAGATTTAAAGTGTGGAATGCAGAGTGACAAACGGTACACCAAATTCCGTGGGTTAAAATTGATTTTGGGTCAAGAGAAACACCAGAAAAGGAAAACCCTACAAAACAAAGTCCATGCATACACTACACTCTGCAGAAGGATTGACCTTGTCACTACAACCTGGTCCTGGAGCCACATAATCTAATGGTTCCATTGATGCCTTTAATCTACTATGTGAACAGTTATTAGGCCTGGGTAACCAGGTTAGGCGACTTGCTCTCTAATCAACAACTAAAACGGATCAATTCAGGTCAGTCACAGGAAAAATGTGCAGCTCCTGAGGCCCACTAGAACTATGGTGGACTTACCTAAACAAATATTCACATTAATCTTTACCAGCAGCAATAGTGAACTAACAAGAGTTGGAAATCCTGGGAATGAGAGGGATACATTCAGTGAATTAAAATGTGCAACTGTGTTAACCAGCTCTGTCTGTATTGGAGGAAACAAGTGGTGGTCCAGGTACACAGCTTAACACAACAACTAAGACAGGGAAAGGAACGTGAGAAGGATTCAAGCTACAGACCAGATATGGAGAGCTAGCAGTGTGTTTGTGAGGTAAGAGTGAATTGAATACTGCAGCACTACAGTCAATAGCAAGAAGCGTGACAAACGTGATTACACAAACGGAGGACTGCCAACAAGAGCAGTGCTGCCTAGAACGGGAACACTTAAATGCTATGCTGAAACAAAGACAAGGGTTCTTGTGTGTGTTATGTCAGAGCTTGTGTGTGCGTATACAGCTCTACCTGTCTGTGGGGAGAGCTTTGACAGTAATCCTGTATGTGTGCGCAAGCATTTCATCTGTACAGCAGCATGGGGTGTGTGTTTACGCTATGCAGGCTGCTACCGCCCATTTCCCACGTCTATGCAGCCCCTCCCCCTCAGTATCTCCAGGTCCGCCTCTCTCTGTGCTCCTCCGCCCCTCCGAACCCCCCTGGGTCCCTTCAGTTACTGAAGCTCCTTCATCCTGTTGAGGGCGCTGCCGGCGCGGAACCACTCAACCTGGTTCTCGTTGAAGGTGTGGTTCAGGGTGATGATGTCCTGGCTGCCGTCACCGTGCTTCACCACTCCCTTCAGGGGCTAGAGGAGAAAGACAGCTGGCCTGTAAGGCATCRGTGTAAAATACACATACTACCAAGTCCCATCCCCATTATATGGAGGGKYMTAATTTGGGTYGCTGAATGGTCAATGACMCTCACCTTMCCGGGGGCAAAGGTTGCGAGGCCTGTGATGGAGATCTTGTCATCGGGGCGGATTTTGTCATAGTCGGTGGGGTCGGCAAAGGTCAAGGGCAGCATGCCCTGCTTCTTCAGGTTYGTCTCTGAGAAGAGGACAGAATGGCAATGAGGAGAAAAGAWWGAAAARAAGACAGAAAAAAAGAAAGTGGGGAACAAGAGGGAGCTTTGGGAATTGGCTCYTATCGAGCTCCATTGTGTAAACAGAGAGGCCTTCTACCACAGCGGGGCAGATCCATTACATGCCAAGTCAAGGTCATAGAGAACAATGTGTACATTCAAAGTGTGTGGGTGATCTTGTTTCTAACCACGTTTCCCCTCTTGTGCAATGGGTCTCATGATAGCTACACGAGCTCTGTCTCAGATTGAGCAGGTTCCCACCAAAAGCTTTTCCTCTCATGCCACCCACCCACATGCCCCGCCACACCCCTATACCCTCTCCTCTCTCCTCTCTCTTGGTGACTCCACATGTAACATCTAAGCGTACCGTGGATCCTGGCAAAGCTCTTGACAAGGATGACCCTGCCTCCCAGGTGTCTGGGCTCCAGGGCTGCGTGCTCTCTGCTCGAGCCCTCCCCGTAGTTGTCATCCCCCACAACCACCCACGACAGACCGTTAGCCTGGCAGGAGCAGAAAGGGAATATTTCTTAAAATCAGATTCTAATTTAAATATTGTCATTCTGGGACAGCCCAACCAACAACAGCACACAGCCTCTATAGGTCCTCTCCTGACAGTTACTGTCTGTCACACCTTGTAGTGGCGAGCCACGTCAGGCACGCCCCCGTACTCTCCCGTCAGCCGGTTCTTGATCTTGTTGACCGCGTCGTTCTCAATATTGATTGCTCCAATGAGCATGTTGTTGGAGATGTTGTCGAGGTGACCGCGAAACTTGAGCCAGGGGCCAGCGGCGCTGATGTGGTCTGTGGTGCACTTGCCTTTCACCTGCGGAACAGGAAGGAAGAAAAGAGGCCGTAGGGTAAATGGCCATCCAAATGTGGCACCACATGCCTGAACAACCATCTGCCAACTCAGTGGTTGCTAAGTCTCTAATAATTAGAACGTAATGCCACTGTTGAAGGCCTCTCAATTCCAACCATGGTCCTTGGTGGAGGATAGAACTCAGCCAAACAGTGAGAAGAGGCCTTCCTCATCATATAGCTGTCTTGACATACACCTCTCACCTTGATCAGCACTTGCAGGTCCTCAAGGTCCTTGCCGTTCCACTTGTCAAAGGGCTCCAGCAGCTGCAGGCGGGTGCTGGTGGGGCTAACGTCCACCATAATGGAGCCGCTCTCYGCAGGGGGGTGTTGGTAGGTGTCCTGGCCGGGGTCAAAGTCACGGGCAGGCAGCTCGTCGCCATTGGGTGGCTCCAACTTGAATTTCTCACCATTGGCCGCGGTGAGGTAGTCAGTCTCAGGATCGAACTTCAGGGT
>NW_019942760.1:0-6324 GCF_002910315.2 Salvelinus sp. IW2-2015 | reverse complement strand
CGATATAACAGCAAGCCAAAATGTATATTTTTAAGGCGTTTAAAATATACCCGTGGACTGCTGGTGCTGATACTGACCCACTTTTGACCTCCAGGGCCAGCCGTTCTTTCAGCACATCACCAATTCAGACACTGAGGTGGGCCAGTCAAGAGTGAGCCCGTTGATATGGGCTTCACTTGTCCAGACAGAAGACAGACAAACAGTTAACATTGGACCAATGTGTGTTATTTCTTGAAAAATATTCCTATAAATACAATAATGGAACGTCAGCCTACAAACAAGTGACTCACCTCCACTCAAGTGTATTCAATGACCGGTGTCTTCACGCCTTTGTCAGGCACCAATCATCTCTATGCTCGTCACCAGGGACATGTGCTGAAAATATATGGAAAAAAGTCCGAAAGAGAATACAAAACATGCTAAGGCTATGCTGTATGTTGCTCTGGCTGCAGGAGACTGACACGAACATATTGTGAAAATAACAGGCTTTAATAAAATTCCAAAATGTCTATTGATTCATAACTACCTGCACTCCATACTTATATCCAGGTAGTCTCATGCGTGTGGGTTATGGGAAAAACAAGGTGATGGCCCCAATTTTCAGCTCACCCCCATGTTGCAGATGTTGTCATACCTGCAACCAGGAGGTGGAGAAAACCACATTTCAATTCTATGCAAACTAGCACCAAATCAAGACCAAACCACTGGACAAACTCAACTGAAACAAGCAGTGTTAAAACAAACAGCGTAGAGTAGTTTACTCACTAGTTCAGGTAAACCTTACTATCTTTTGGCCTCACCGGTGCAGGAAATGGAGTCGACGCCTGGGCCATGGTACTCCACGATGGCTCCAGTGCCCCCCTTCACTGTCAGGATCCCAGCCACCTTCAGGATAACATCCTTGGGAGAAGTCCAGCCCGATAGACTACCTGTCAGCTTCACTCCAATCACCTGATCGGTAGGAGGGAATTACTACATTTGTGAAAGGTCATACATACATACATACATACACACACACACACACGTAGGAAGGAGTTAGAGACATGAGTGGGTGAAGGGAATGTAGTGAGGTGGTTCACTGTCATAGCAGCTCACATTGGGACACTTGAGCTCCCATGGGATACCAGCCATGACGTCCACAGCGTCAGCACCACCCACTCCGATGCAGATGGAGCCCAGGCCGCCCCCATTAGGTGTGTGGGAGTCTGTGCCAATGAGCAGGACTCCTGGGTAGGCATAGTTCTCTAGAATTATCTGTCAAGGGTAAGTGAAATCTGTTAGCCAATGCACAACAATCCTTTGACGTATTGATCTCAATAACGTCAAGATCTGAATGTATAACAGGTTTGATATCATGAGTGAACAATGTATTCTGCTACTCGTTTAACAGCAGTATTCCTGAGCTCCAATCTAGTTGTTAATCTAAGTTCAGAAGTGGATATTGTTCAAATACAAAATTAGTCTCATGGCAGCTCAATCTAACCAGTTATCCTTTATTGTACTAGTATAGTTCCAGTACCTGGTGAATGATTCCAGAGCCTGGTTTCCAGAAGCCAACCCCATATTTGGCTCCAGCTGTCGCCAGGAAATTGTAAACCTCCTGATTCACATCCTGGATTAAAAAGGACCAGGGAGAAGAGTTTGGGGTGTCAGTTGAAGAGAATATATTTTCAGCTGGTACTACCCGCTATTCAAAGCGCTCTGAACAAATTAAGGGAATTGTTCACAAACATTGGCACATTCTAAAATCAGATGATAGTCTCGGTAATGTGTTTTCGAACCTTCCCTTGGTCGTATTCTTGCGGGGCAGAAATCTCAGAGACCAATTGGTACACTCTGATTTACCACCCCAAGATATTCCTCAACAACGTCTATTTGCGCCCCTACTGGATGGAAATTACAAGTGTAATGGCTGTGCTCAATGCAATGGCACTTATAAATGCAGATCCTTCAAACACCCACAAACAGGGAAATCGATCCCAATCAAAGGTGTTATTACGTGCTCCACTAAGGCAGTTATTTATCTTATAACTTGTCCTTGTGGTAAAAATGATGTGGGTAAAACAAGGCGCGAATTAAAAGTACGTATCTCAGAGCATCGTAGCACCATTAGGTGCAAAAACTTTATTTACCCAGTTGCGGCCCACTTTTTGGAGGCAGGCCACTCGATTTCGTCTCTGCATTATATTGGCATCGTACATGTCACCCTCCCTAGGAGAGGGGGTGACCTTGATAATTTATTGTTAAAACGAGAGGCTGCCTGGATCTTTAACTTAAAGACCCTTGCTCCCTTCGGTCTCAACGTAGACTTTGATGTGAAGCCATTCTTGTGATTATTGTGACTTTGCCATTGTAATTGTTTGTAAGCTTGTGTAGTCTAAAATGAATCTATGATCGTATGCTATCCATTTGTATGCTGTTCTTTGTATGCCATTTTAATATTTGAGAATTAACCAATGATATTAGGCCACTCTTAGCCATGATTACAGACACCTGTGTGTCTTTTGACACTATATAAACGAGTCATCACGCAGTGTTTGTAATTACACCCTGATGAAGACAGCTTGGCTGTCGAAACGTTGGATATTACATTTTTGCATCTGAGCTCCTAGAGTGTGCGGCTCCCCTTTATTTTCAAGTCCCCTTTATGTAACCTTCACAGCACATATTTGGCTGCAGACATTAATTCCCCTTTAATCCCTGTCCCTCAATTTGACCTCTGTGCAATTGGATGTAGTAAGTGTCACCCATGCTAAATATTCCTCAGGGCTTCGCTTTGTCTAAAAATATAATGTGATGCTGTGTGTGTGTGTAGCAGTTAACCAACATTCCCTCTCATTTGGGTCATCTTGGCCCCAATGCAATACTTATGGTAAGCCGTCATTGTAAATAAGAATTTGTTCTTAACTGACTTGCCTAGTTAAATAAAAGTTAAATCAACTTTTGGTTACCCCTAGGAACTCGTGATACCATGGAAAATATGATCCCTCTAGAACCCCCTAAATCTCAGCCAACAGAAATCAGCTGGACAGCCCAAAAACATCTGGACAGGCCCTTGAGTTTCCTCTGCTCCCTACTGACCTTGGCCCTCTTTAGATCCTCGACGCCTCCGATCTGCGCCTCAATCAGGTGGTCACAGTGGATGGTTGAGGGCACGGCCACCTTGGGCAGGCCGCTGCTGATGAACTGTAGCATGGCCATCTGGGCCGTGGCGTCTTGCATGGCCACACGGTCCGGACGCAGACGCAGGTAAGTGCGGCCCCTGGCAATGTCCTGCCCCACAGGGTCATCCAGGTGACCGTACACAATCTTCTCCGACAAGGTGAGGGGGCGATTGAGCCTGAGGTGAGAGGAGGGCGGGGATTGGAGGCCAGTGTGGTTAGAATTCAACTTCTAAAATACATTTTAAAAAGGTTAACTCACTAGGAGAAATGCTTTGTAATCTAAAGTTAGCTCAGTGTGGCTGAACATGAGAAGTCAACACGCTAACATGTCAAAGGATTTAGTGAGCAGTTGTAATGGGCATGTCATAGTAGTAGTGGTTATTAACAGAGGAACACTGAGGAGCGCTGGGTGTGAGGTTGGAAAGGCAGCTACTGACCTCTTGCGCACAATGTCGATGTTCTCATGCAGCTTCTCATAGCTGATGCTGGTGCCAGGCTCAAAGCGGCTCATGGCCACCTTGGCTTTGGCGTTGAAGGCTGCCGAAACATGGAGGCGCCTTGCCCCTTCTCCAAGGACAAGCTAAAGGAAAGGGGGGGTACATTTTTAGTAATGATACATCAAACTTGGAAACATGTTCATCATCATGGAAGAGGATAGGGGCTTTAAAGTTCCTAATCATTGCAAACATAAGACCTAGTCTCCTCAAACTCAACCTCAAAGCCAGTTCCACTGCATTCTCATTACTGTACCATGTGGGTTCAATTATCAGGTAGATCAGAAAACCAGCAGGTTCCAGACATTGTAGGGTAAGAGTTGAATTCTCCCGACCTACTCTATAGCCTAATGACCAGAAATTTTAAACAGAGACATATAGGAGTCATACTCTCAGAGAAGATACAGTTTCACTTGACTCATGTTCAAAGTGTTAGGCTCTGTTATTATGGGGGTCATTTCAAGTAAACATGTTGGCATTATCAACAGAGGCCCCGACAGACAACATTATGGATTTTCATGCTGGTTGAAGAATACCAAAGCCCAATCAAAAAAACAGTAAAGAAACACAACAACATAAAACAAGGCCACCATAAAATGACTCATCTACAATCTGCGTGATCTCCATGTGACTTTTATGTTCCATCACCTCCGACACAATGGAGACTGACAGCAAGACTAATAAAGTAAAGACTAGATCATTGCATTACACTAACTAAGTAAATCTGTCAGCCAGCTACTTGTCACTCAGGGGTTATCGATTTGGTATGTATTTCTTACATGCTATATTTCTGTTATATCAACACAATCACCGCCACATAAGGAGTGAGTTTAAATAATAAAAATATTTGGACACATCTAGGTATGCTAAGGACAGGTACTTGGAAGAATATAGCTGAAGTGAGATTGAAGGGGAAAAAAAAAAAAAAAAAGTTTGATTGAAAGTAATTACTACTAAAAATTTGATTTATAGATCAAGTGCTCTATCAAAACTAGCTCGTTCACTCAGAATTCATTTATTAACTGCTCGTTGCCCATCTACCGCCATTGTATTCAAGTGGGGTTTGGTCGAGATACAATATTATAGGCTGTAAAATGAACATAAGTCTATAAATCAATTTGCATCAGTAAACTCATGGGGCGGCAGGCTTATAGCTACCAGTAGTGGTTATGTGAGGGGCGTTGGGCTCGAATCACCGGAGCTGAACAACGGTAAAATCTCTCCGTCTGCACCCCTCAGAACAAGAGCAGTGTAACCAACTGTTTATAGGACGTATTGTAAATACGAATTTGATTTTAACTGACTTGACATAGGTAAAATAAAATAGACCCTTTAAACGTAAACAGATGGGCATCAACTTCGTAACGATAGTTTCGAATAGGCCATGAGTTTTCCTTATGCAAGGCTGGATGAACAAACAACCTAAGATAACAAGATAACAAGAACAGATCAAACACACACTTTAACATCTTCCATAAAATGGTGAAGCGCAAACTTTTAATTTATTAGAGGAACAACTTTGGAATAATTGTTTATGGAAATGCGTATTTTTGACATTTGCGTTATTAGAGTCGTCGTAAGAGACAATTCACAGCGCTGAATACACTTGTAGGCTTTTACAACCCTGTCAGGAAAAAAATTAATGGACAGTTTAAATTCCACGGTTCCGTGACGTCACCTTGACAGCAAGCAGGCGTTGTCAGCTCGAGAAGATAAATCTGGCGACACTGTAGTGAGTGGTGGCCTCACACGCGCTGAGTAGCTAAATATATAACAACGTATAAAATGTTAGATATCAAAAATGATTTTATGGCATGTTTTTTTATAAATAACTAACAATTGGTATTCAGCTAAAAAATGATTTACGGAGATATTAATTGCTGCAACAACGAATATTTAGAAAATCATAATATTGTAGAACAATCCCAATTTTAGGCGGCTATGTGTTGGTGCGTGTCCCAGTAGACTGTTAACGTTACTACACTGAACGCTCTAATAAGGTATGTCTGGGAAGTGTATGAATAATGCTGGTTGAACAAATTACAATGGTTGTCGAAATGCTCATTGGAGTATCTTCAATTGCACAAAAATGTCGTCTGTTTGCAAGGTGATTTCAAGGTTACTGAAGTTAAGTGGCACATTGTCTGGATTTCCACGCGATAACAGATTTAGTCAATAGTAGTGAAGTGATGACGAGATATAGCGGACACATCTCAATTCAAGAAATTTAATTGAACATGCTAGTGAGTCTTTATACAAACCTGAATGAAATTATGTGAATGGACATCATGTCCAATAGTAGTTCTTTGCTATGTTAGGTAAAGAATATTGACAAATGGCCTGCTTATATGAGGTAGATGTTGAATATTTGATTCGGCAAATTAACTTACTGATTTTTCTCAGTTGGTTGTGATATTCATTTGCGCTACTCTTTTCATCTAGATAATCATGTTAGACAGACTGATTACATCTTATTGAGAGGATGATTGGCTGTGTTGATGAATGCAATGTTGAAAATCATAGCCACGTTAGGCCTACCTGAGCTGTCACAAAATTGTTGGTGCTAATGTGTAGGGATTAGGGGTTCACTGTTAGGGGCACACACTAATTTACGCCAACACTTAGGCTACTCATTCTAAACTTTAGGTGCTGGTATTTTGGGAAAA
>NW_019942759.1:28040-44753 GCF_002910315.2 Salvelinus sp. IW2-2015 | reverse complement strand
TTTCCTACTGAATTAACTCAAACTAGCACACTAAACATTACCAAGGCAACTAGACTATGTACACATCATTAGGCCTATACCTCATATACTTTCACTTTCAAATTCCCTCTTCTCCACTGACCGTCCAACTCCTCCATTTAAAGCACCTTCCCGTTCCTCTCTCACCCCAAACCTCCCCCTCTCTGCCTTTCCTTCCATCTCTCCTTCCTCCACAAAGAAAGACAGGAGAGAGGGAAGATGGCGTGTGGCAGATGCCATATTTCGACTTTCTGTCAGTGTGATTAATATTGACACGGTGTGTTTCTTACCAGAGGGTTGTTGACTGTGTATGTTGTTTTGATTTCATTATTCTGTGCTCAGGCAGTTTTTCTTAGAGATCATACAATAACAGATGTGGGGTCTGAAATAGAGACACAGATATCGGGATGGGTTGAGTGCACTGGTCATATCACTAGTAGAGACATCGGTCATCAGTCCTCCTATCTGGGACATGTCTTACCCCCTCAGGGTGGGCTAAGCAGAGGCCTTATCAACTGTGACCCCCCCACCCCATGTATGTCTATGTCTATGCCTGTGTTCATATTTCTAAAGAACTTCCCCTCTGGACTCGAGAGGGATTTAGGCTAATCATTAATTTCAGTGTGAACAGTTGAGAAGGAGGAAGAGTCAAATCAATATCTAAATGTTGAATGCTGAGGAGAATAAATGAAGTAATGTGACAGAAAGGGAAAGGTTGAGAGACAGGAGAGAGAAAGAGGACGYGAAGGAAACAATGAGAAACAAAGATAAACTTTTACGAATAAACAAATAAAAGGCGAAACCGGGAAGAGAGTGCTAGATACGCTAGAGGCCGACSGGGGGGAAACAGTTGTCGCTGGAGACTTGTATTGACTTTTCCCCCTCCTCAATCGCACGTGACTGGAGCCTGTGTGGGGGCTGAGAGAGAGAGACTGAAGGAGAAATGAGAAAATAAATTACTCTGGAAAGATATGACGATAGGCTACACGCGGCTTTAAATTTGAAAGGGAATTCGCTACACACTCGACCAATTTGTCACTGCGCTCTTTACCTTTTTTCATTTATTTTTTTGTACTTTTCCCCCTATTATTTTCGCCGCTTCAACACCCCGATGCCCCTAATTTACCCCACTTTTCCCGTCTATCCAATTCTTCTTCACCCCATCCTGTTCCATCCATTCTCTTTACACATTTCCCACATTGTTTTTGTCTTGGTTAGGCTACTATTCGCATATCATTTGCCTAAAATTGTATCTGTTTGTATTTTTATTTTTTTGCATTAGGCTATTATTTACTATTATAATAATAAGCTACGCTGCCTCAAATCTTAACGTGATCAAACTCTTCTGATGTTACTCTTTCGTGTTGGATCAGTGCTACTTACCATGGTTACCCAAAACGAGTGTCGTTTATTTGTGTGCCGTTTATTAATTTATGACAATCTTAGATCTATTCAACCTAATATTGTCTTTCAATTGGTCTGCCTTCATCTGTAACTACACCCAAGGGATCTGTGCCCACTGCTTCCTCCTTACTTCCTCTCCTCCTCCCAAACATTCAAAAATTCTAGAGAGGAGGTGGGAAGATGAGATTGCATCGGGGAAATATGATTGAGGCGAAACATACAGTAAAAGGATCGGTGGGAAAATGGGTGGAGAATGAAATGGAAAAGAGTAAAGCAGCAAAACGCAGACTTTAAATGTATACCCCCTCTCTTTTTATTTAATTACGACGCCAGGCGAATCAATCGTCGCCATTTCGCATACGAATCCGAATCAAGGCGAATTAAGCGGGCGGAAATTACACTCTTGAAATATTTTTGATGGGATGGCTTGTAGTCTCTCGGCCAAATGGACTTCAAGTGGAAAAGGACAGGGGCTAGTGCGTGGAGGACAGGCCGCTCCATCTTCCATTAGGCCGTTGAGGATAGTCCAGCCCCCTGACTCGGGCCTCGGCTGCATTAACAAACACAGCCGCTATATGAAGATTTATGTGTTCTCTCCTCGTCTCCCTCCACCTCCAGCGCCGCCGAAGCCAAAGCCAGTTCTCGTGTGTGTGTGTTTGAGAAACGGAGGGGGTGATCTCTCTCTCTCTCTCTCTCTCCACATACCTTGCATATACACTAACAGGACTCGTGTGTCTCGCTATGTTGCACATGCACCTTTATTCCAGGACGTTGTAATCGTATCTTGTCATTTTTGTTCTACATGCATGTCATAGGACCTGTTTCTTCGGATTGGTGCCTCTTATGGAGCTAGGTGATAGTCTATACTCATGTAATACAGGGTAACAGGCATGCTTTGGTTCTGGGTTTCTACAGCTACATTTCATAGTTTTAATATATACTGTATGTCTGTGCGCTGAAGGCATTTGCCTTCTTTTCAATCTGTTTTTCTTTTTTTATTTTTACTTTGTTTATGACTGAACTGACTGAACAGACAGTTTTTTTCGAACCACAACTTTTCATGAACAATTAAATCCTTACGATATCACTGGCCAACAGACTTTACTCATAGGCTTTCAAAAGTGAGACTTTAATGATAGCTCAGACCTAGTGCTGTACTGAACCATCCTCTTCAGGTGGTTGATCTGTGGCCCCAGTGAGAGATAGAGAGGAAGGGCCACTGCTGTGCTGAAGCAGCGAGGGGCAGGGGAGACAATCTGACTGACTAGCATTATGTCCTGGAACAAGCCAAAAAACGTAAGCCCACTTTTGATGAAATTAGACTGATCGCGCCCACCGCTGAGAGACCCTGTTTGAATGTGTGTTGTGGTTGAAACCTGGAGCAGGACTGGAGAGTCTCCCAATGGATTGACCTCATGCCGTTGTCCCTATCTTCCCAATCTCTCTCTCTCCTCCTCTCATCCGACTCTCTCCTCACACCACCACACACACACACAACACACACACCACACACACACACACACATGCACACACACACACACACACACACACACACACGACAGTCACACACACACACACACACACACACACACACACACACACACACACACACACACACACACACACACACACACAACACACACAACACTTCTCTCCTTAACCCTACTTTTCCCAGCTCTCTCTCTTCTCTTCCCCTACCTCTTTACTTCCTGTCATCTCCCGTTTCCTTCTTCCTTTTGGTACATTATTTCTACCCTGTCCGTCTCTTTCCCTCTATATACCTCCCTATCTTTTCACTTTAGCCTATTCCCTTCGACGCCCGTCCCTAGCTCTCCCATGTGCGGGATAACCCTAAACCACATGGAGACATCTCTATATCCATCTATCTATCTCTCCTTTCCTTTTGCCCTCCCTCTTTTCCCTTTTCTTTCACTGGCGCGTGAGGGGAAGCTTGCTGCCAGTTTCAGTCTGCCAAAGGGTTTATTTAATTAGACAACGCTTCAATCTCCTCCTCCCCCTCTTTCTCTCTCTCTTTATCTCATTCTCTTTCTCTCTCTCCCCTTCTTTCTCTCTCCCCATCTTTCCTCGTTGAAGCCTCCAGAGTTCAGTCACACTGGGCAACTTTGATTTGTAGATGGAAGGGAAAGAGTGGAGGACGGATGGGGAGGAAGGAAGTGAGGGAAATGAAGGGGGGAAAGTAGAGGTGGGAGAGAGGGAGTTAGAGAGAGGTCAGGGGAGACCTGCTAGTCAGTGTTCGTTAGTTCCTCCTCCTCTCATGGCTTCATTCCGCTCCGATTAGGCCCTTTAAAACGTCCCCTTCACTTGACTCTGTCGTAGGCTACCGCTCTGCCTCCTAGACATCCTAGTATAGCACCCTACCTTGTAGGCTACTGCCCTGCTTCCTAGACATCCTATCAGAGCACCGCTACCCTGTAGGCTACTGCTCTGCCCACTAGACATCCTGTCAGAGACCCGCCCTACTGTAGGCCTACTGACTCTGGCCACTAGACATACCTGTCAGCGAGCACCACTACCCTGTAGGCTAACTGCTCTGCCCACTAGACATCCTGTCAGAGCACCGCTACCTGTAGGCTACTGCTCTGCCCACTAGGACATCCTGTCAGAGCACGGCACTCGCTGTAGGGCTACTGCTCTGCCCACATAGACATCCTGTCAGAGCACCACTACCTGTAGGCTACTGCTCTGCCCACTACATCCTGTCAGAGCACCACTACCCTGTAGGCTACTGCTCTGCCCACTAACATCTGTCGAGCAACCCTACCTGCATGGCTACGCTCTGCCCACTAGACATCCTGTCAGAAGCGACCGCCTACCCTGCTAGGCTACTGCTCTGCCCACCTAGACAATCCTGTCAGAGCACCGTTACCCCTGTAGGCTACTGCATCTCCCACTAGTCATCCTGTCAGAGCACCACTACCTGTAGGCTACTGCTCTGTCTCACTAGACATCCTGTCAGAGCACCACTACCTGTAGGCACTGCTCTGCCACTAGACATCCTGTCAGGCACCGCTACCCTGTAGGCTACTGCTCTGCCCACTAGAATCCTGTCAGAGCACCGCTACCCTGTATGGCTACTGCTTCTGCCCACTAGTACCACCTTGTCAGAGCACCACTACCCTGTAGGCTACTGCTCTGCCACTAGACACCTGTCAGAAGCCACCAAGCTACCCTGTAGGCTACTGCTCTGCCCCACTAGACCATCCTGTCAGAGCACCACTACCCTGTAGGCTACTGCTCTGCCACTAGACATCCTGTCAGAGCCACCTACCCTGTAGGCTACTGCTCTGCCCACTAGACATCCTGTCAGAGCCCCACTACCCTGTAGGCTACTGCTCTCCCACTAGACATCCTGTCAGAGCACCCACTACCCTGTAGGCTACTGCCTGCCCACTAGACATCCTGTCAGAGCACCGCTACCCTGTAGGCTACTTGCCACTTGCCCACTAGACATCCTGTCAGAGCACCACTACCCTGTAGGCTACTGCTCTGCCCCATAGACATCCTGTCAGAGCACCACTACCCTGTAGGCTACTGCTCTGCCCACTAGACATCCTTGTCAGAGCACCACTACCTGTAGGCTTACTGCTTGCGCCACTAGACATCCTGTCAGAGCACCGCTACCCATGTAGGCTACTGCTCCTGCCCCACTGACATCCTGTCAGAGCACCGCTACCTGTAGGCTACTGCACTGCCCACTAGACATCCTGTCAGAGCACCCTACCCTGTAGGCTACTGCACTGCCCACTAGACATCCTGTCAGAGCCACCACTTACCCTGTTAGGCTACTGCTCTGCCCACTAGACATCCTGTCAGAGCACCACTACCCTGTAGGCTACTGCTCTGCCCACTAGACATCCTGTCAGAGCACCACTACCCTGTAGGCTACTGCTCTGCCCACTAGACATCCTGTCAGGAGCACCACTACCCTGTAGTGCTACTGCTCTGGCCACTAGACATCCTGTCAGAGCACCGCTACCCTGTAGGCTACTGCTCTGCCCCACTAGACATCCTGTCAGGAGCACGCTACCCTGTAGGCTACTGCTCTGCCACTAGACATCCTGCTCAGAGCACCATACCCTGTAGGCTATGTGCTCTGCCCACTAGTCATCCTGACAGAGCACCCACTACCCTGTAGGCTACTGCTCTGCCACTAGACATCCTGTCAGAGCACCACTACCCTGTAGGCTACTGCTCTGCCCACTAGACATCCTTCTCAGAGCACCACTACCCTGTTTAGGCTACTGCTCTGCCCACTAGACATTCCTGTCAGGAGCACCGCTACCCTGTAGGCTACTGCTCTTGCCCACTAGACATCCTGTCAGAGCACCGCTACCCTGTAGGCTACTGCTCTGCCCACTAGACATCCTGTCAGAAGCACCGCTACCCTGTAGGCTACTGCTCTGTCCCACTAGTCATCCCTGTCAGAGCACCACTTACCCTGGTAGGCTACTGCTCTGCCCACTAGACATCCTGTCAGAAGCACCACTACCCTGTAGAGCTTACTGCTCTGCCCACTAGACATTCTGTTCAGAGCACCACTACGCCTGTAGGCTACTGCTCTGCCCACCTAGAACATCCTGTCAGAGCACACTACCTGTCGGCTACTGCTCTGCCCACTAGACATCCTGTCAGAGCACCCTACCCTGTAGGCTACTGCTCGCCCCACTAGACATCCTGTCAGAGCACCCCTACCTTGTTCTCTTTTCCTCTCACTCTTTTTGTTTCTGTCGACTCTCTTCATATTTTCTTCTGTTCTCTTTTGGCCTCCCTATCTGTCTGCAATCTCCCTGTTTCACAAGCTTGTTCTCTTACTATGTCTCTAATTCCTCCCGCTCTCTCTCTATCTCTTTATCTCTGGTCCGTCTATCTGTCCATCATTTGACTCTGGTGAGTGAGATGCATGGCATGGGTCAGTCAAGGCACCTAATCATCCCTGTAAATAATGACCCTGCCTTTTAAACCCTTCTTTCCCTCTCTCCCCCTCCTCCCCCTCTCCTCACCCCCACCACTCTTTGCCTATTAACGCACAATTATGTGAACGGGCCTCTTGGCCGTTGTCGACACCGACATAAAGGAAATGAGGTGTGGAGAACATAGAGGCAAGTCTCTAATGGCTGACTGACATCAGACAAGCTCATAGATCATAGGATTATTAATAACACTGTTAACCGGCCCAGTCAGGACCACCATCATCAACACAGACAAGAGTCTTAATGCACACTCTGATAATCTCTCATTCCCAGCACACAGCTCTATGGCCTTTCATGTAGGCTCTTGGAGGTGACACCCATTTCATTTGACTCATTGAGATGATGCCTCTATAGATGTAGGATCTTAATTTGATCACCCTGTTGCAGGACATTTAAAACTTGTAATTTATTTGAGGTTCAAAAAGGCTTCTGAAGTTTGTAAATTTCACTTAGAAATTTCAGACTTGATTTTCCCTTATGAAAAATATGTCAAATGTCCATTAATTCTAATCCACATAATAATTCACATTTCCTGTTGGTGCAGGATTATTTTCCTGCAGTAGCAAACTGGCTCAAATTAAGATCCTACAMCTGTAGCTCACTGGTGTTGGTATAGAGATGCTGATTGGGTTATGATGATTACGATGGTGTTGATTGGGTTATGATGATTACAACGGTGTTGATTGGGTTATGATGATTACAACGGTGTTGATTGGGTTATCATTCTGCAGTGCGATGAGATATTCCCTGTGACTTGTAGATAATGGGCAGGGAAATGTGGCCTTTAAGGCAGTGAGGGCCCATCTAGGGAGGGGAGATTGAAAGGCAGCAGGGAATGAATGACCTGTCCATTTAACCAGCCGGGCTCAGAGAGATGGCAGGGGAGCGGGGCGTCCCTGGAGAGCAAGGTCTGGGGAAATCACACTCACACTTCCACCAAACAACTGGATCCTATAGGACTGAGCTGAGGGAGCTATAAACAGGCCAAGTTGATCCATTCTCCATCCACTATCATGGTTTGTTTCTATACTGTAAAAGAGAATCACATTTGTGTTGTATGATTGAATGTGTGTGAATAATTTGAAATCACAGTCTAAAGCCAGTGACTCACAGTCAATGCTTCCTAGGCTTCTAATAAGGGACCGACAACAACTGACATAAATTAGTATACTTTATTCACCTCATGTTTAATCATAGTGTGTTATTTCTCCATTGGTCTGTCCAGAAGTCTCAGAGAGCCCTTAGGTGGTGTAGACTATTTACAATTCTAAAGGGGAAAAAATTATAATATGGCTGATGGTCCCAGTCCATTGCCCTGTAGTGCTGAAGGTTGGAAAKTGAACACAGCTATCATCGCTGTCCATGGTTCTGAAATGTTAACATTAGGTATTCTGCAGGTGACAAAGTCACCACAGATCTCTTAGGAGATGGTTGGCCAACAGTAGTGTTGCTAATGCCAGCTCATTGATCCTTCAAGTGATTATACTAATGAAATGCCTTCTATGAACTAGCATTGCATTAGAACATATATTAATTTATCCACCATTAGGTCTTAGGTCTGATGCCAAACTAATACAGAGTTAGAGCTTTCCTCTTTGTCTGGAATATAGGTTACCTTCAGCACATCACCCAGACCTTGACCCCTGTGACCTTTGACTCATTCCACTGACCCGTAAAACAACGGAAGTGGCAATTGTATCTACAATTGTCGATGCATCATGTTTGATTATCTTTACAGATCCAATGAGAGGGAGGAATGGGACTCTACTGCACCACAGACAAAGTCAGTACTTTCATATCAAAGGTGCTCTATACTTGCCCAATAATAGACCTACTGATGTTTGAAATGATTTGTTTGGCTTTGGGAGATAAATAGTGTTCTGTTGGCCTGTCTTTGTTTATTGTGCCCTTTTGATAGAARATTTAGCAATAGGCAATTTAATTGGCATTTGTGAAGAGGCTGTACTAAAGTACATTATGACTCTATCCTCATTAGGCATGAAATAATTAAATAATATTGCTAAAGAATAATATTTTATCTCTAGCTGRCTTATTTTGATGGATGTCTGTTTATGATTCGTTCCGCCAAGAAATTCCTACAACATTTCTTTCCTGATAATATATCAATTTATCAGCCGAGATTTCTATGTTCATTTTCACCCCTCCCCCTAAAATAAAGCGTCTTACTCCTAAACGATCTCGAACTAATTAAGCAAGCGTTAATTAAAAATTCGAGAGAGTATAAACGTAGAGAATTGTTGTGGAAACGTTGAAGTTAATCAAGCTTTCAAATTATTGATAACATCCTTAGAACAGTGATCGATCGGTAAGACATTAAGTGATAAAATAAAGCAGGGATTGTGATGTGTGTGTGTGTTCTTAGGAAAGCATAGCATCTGTCTCTAGATGTAACTCTCTAACAGCAAAAGTCCATAAGGCTTGTTTTCAATCCGTATGTTATAGTACGTTATAATGTACTTACTTACAATGGCCAAATGTCATCACTAATGTTGTACTAGCTAAATCCCCTTTACATAAAAAAAACACAAGCTGTGAGCTCATATGTAGTTAGTTATCTGTGTATCGATACTCAATTGATGTGTGCTGATGCCAATGCTTCCTCTCTTTGCACGCGTTATACAGAACAGCATGTTTTCACATGTTTACATGTTTTGTCCCCTGTGTGTCTGTTTACGTCTGTGTCAATGCCTGTGTGACATGTACTTACAAGGCGCTTCATCATTCCGCCAGCTATAGGAGCAATTCACCCATAAAGTGAGCTTTTCGCCCATAAATAATATTCAAGTCGCTCTATTGTTAAGTGAAAAGTTGACTGGTGTTTGATTTTTTCTTATTATTTTTTTTCCTTCTTCTTTTCCGCGGCGACCTCGGGTTAGGACTCATACATCACGGGATGACAGGTATAGAAAGGCCCTAAATTAGCAACTAAATCGAATATTGATCAGCTATGTGCGGCCCTGCGAGTCGCGGCTGCTTGCCGTTTTTTTACAGGGAAAGAGAAAGAGAGAGAGCGAGAGATAGAGAAGGAAGGAGGGAGGGGTGGGGGTGAGAGATGCGGCTGTGTGGGTCTCTCACTCTCTCTCCCCCCTTCTCTCTCTCTTCCTATCCTTCTCTCTGTTTGAGTTTGAGTGCTTGTGAGAGTGTCTTGTGTTGTATATTGCTTTGCAATAAGAGCCAGTGAAACCGTTTTTATCTTCATCCGATTGAGCTTTTTCGTCTGTGCGTATCATTTTCTGTACCCGTTTGACTAAATATATGCAAAACGATTGATGTATACGCCTCCGTATTAACTCTCCCCATTATCTTTGGTTGAAGTGTTGTTAAATTGGCGTTCCGTTATTAATGATACAATGATGACAAACGTAGACTCTCATTAAGATCATTGTTAGCTGCTGAGACATTATAGCCTACTCGCTTCCCTTATCACATCTGTCTTCAGAGGAAGAGAAAAAACGTTCCATACATCCATACATCCGTCCACCCATCCATCAATCAACAATAGCCATATGCAAAATCCTCTCCACCACTAATTTTGTTTATTTTAGTTTCAGCCCATGCTTCTTGAAGTTTCAATAAAGTATCTCATTACCCATTTGACTATTGGCCTGCGCTGTTTATAGATAATTTCCTCGATGGCGGTGCCCACTCCCCCCATGTTAGGATGAGAGAGAAGTCGACGGGGCGCACTGTTTGATGAAACGATCAAGGTCTTTCTCCCGGGAAACGTTGTGTGTCCGGGGCGGTGATGAACCAAACCCAAGGCCGGGAGTGGGTGGTCAAGGTTACGCCGGGTCACTGAGATTAGTCCCGGCGAAGTCTTTAACAAAGGTCCGGAGCGTCAGGCCCGCTGAGTCCAGATCAAAGTATCGGGTGTAGGACAAGCGGGGCGTAAAACAGGGATGAGCTGCGGATTACAACGGGCTAATTGGAAATGAGTCTGTAAGTCCATTAAAAGAGGTGGTTCAAACATTCTGCTTCTCGTTTAGGCCTCTGTCGTCCCACTACTCCCTCATAGGCCAAAGCGAAACTGTTGGATACAGTTCTCATATAGTCATAGACCTAGGCCTATGGGATTCAAAATGTGCAGCCTACAATATCCTATTCATATTAGGCATATAGCCAATGTTGCTATATATAAGTTTCATTGAACGCTGAATGACCGTGCGCTTTGCTATGGTCAGGCGTTAGCTATTTCAGCACCATGGACAGCAGTCAAGTCAGCACCTCGCTTTTGGTCAGCGCCAGATCGAGTTCACGTTGCAGATTCCTTAAATACCCAAGACTGCATCACTTTTTGAGCTTTGTAGGCAGTTCTTGWCATTCTAACATTTTCCTATGACATATGTGGGCCACATATATTCCATCGTAGAGATAAATAGCCTATAGCACCGAATAGGCCTACTTTTTCTTCCGTCTCATTTGTCTGTTTTGCTCTTACACTTCAAGATATATTTTAACGACTGTTATCAGTTTTTCATGCTAAGAGAACGACGATTGAAAATAGCAGAAGTTGTCAGAGATGCGCGCACCCCTTGTCACGCGCCTCTTGGCTAGCAAGTTGTGTAGAACTTTGCTCGAGGACATTCCGGCAACCATCTGTTTCCGGAAGATCTCTGAGCGCAGGGTAGGAAGCGGTGTTCGCAAATTTGCGGGGAAAGGTGGTTGTCTGCCAATACGCCTGTTACTGTGAAAATGCTCCGTTTGATTTATTTTCTCTCTCCACTCAACTTTTGTAAAGACCTAACAGGAGGTAAGAAAATACATGCTATCTTCCTTTTCCTTTTTTTCATTGGCAGAACCAGAAATCAACAAACCTCCTTCCTACCGCCACACACTAGCCCAGGCTATAAACACCCACATCTTCCCATCAGATTAACGGTCTTGAATTGGGCTGAAAATCATAATTCAAAGGATATCCTCAACATACTGAGTTCATATAGGGTTCATATGAAAGTGACCAAACACTTGCGTCACAGGCTCATTCCTATATCCCTAACCTATTACCTATCTTACATTACTTAATTTTAGCGAGTTACATTGCATTAAATGTATATACTGTAAGTGTACTTCTCAAAAACAGAATCTGAGCTATGTGTATGCTTTCATTTCAGAAGATATCAAAAACTTGCACATTAGAGAGACAGAGAGAGACAGAGAGGGAGAGAGCGACAGAGAGAGCGAGAGAGCGAGAGAAACAGAGAGAGAGAGATGGATAGAGGAAGATTGAGCAAGGTGGAAGGAAGAGAGACCAGGGAAAGTACAGGTGGGTTGAAGGTTGTCAACAAATTAACACTGTTCGCATTCTGTTCATTAAGAGAACGTCTGGCGCAGAACAAGGTGTGTGTGTGTGTGTGTGTGTGTGTGTGTGGTGGTGGGGGTGTTCTGTGTTAGTCAAGGTGAACTGGCAGGGAGACAAGCTACCACTTCGAGGGAGTGCCCAGGCAGTGCAATGCTTATAAGTGCATGTATTATATAACCGGTCATAGAGATAGAGGAGTGTGAGATGACTTCCCACATGTGGGCGATTGCGGGACACACACAGCTGATGTCCTTCTGAGGTGACTTAAGACTGGTGCCTACTTCTGTGGGGTCATATGGTTTGTTTTACAAGTATAAGGTCCAAAATTGTGTTGCTGACATGTCAGCCCACAGTTTGAGGACCACATATAGAGGTTTCCTGTTCGCTGCTGGTGGGTTGTTATTGTATGTCTAAACTACTCTTATGGTCAGCTAAATAGCTGTTCCGGAGCAGTCATCTTTTCTGCTTCATACGGCTAAGATTAAGCTAACTAAGGATGGAGACTGATCTTGATCTGACTGTTGTTGTGTGCGTTGTTACTCCACCGTCCAAATGCATTTGGGCAGTTCAGAGAGTTATATAGCAGGTGGATGCTCCACGTGTGTATTTGCTTGAAGATAATTTTAGTTCTGTCATAAAGGTATGGATGTATAGACATTTATATTCCAGAGGAAGTTCATTAGGATTGGAGAGTGACATAGCAGGAAGTGCTTTTGTTTCACTCTTTTGAGGTGTAAATTGACAGAACAAAGAAATAAACAACAAGAAGCTTTAGATAAAGAGAAAAGAGGAGTCAGTTGCTTGAATGACAGAAACAAGAGCAGCAAAGCCATGCAATCAGCAAAAGATACAAATGATAGAGGGTAGAATTAACCATAAAAAAGGGTAAAGAAGGAGAGAGGAAAGAATGAATGATGGATAATTGCGTTAGAAAGAAAAGAGAGGGCAGAAGGAAGGAAATTATATAGAGGAGAAGGGACTGATATCCGAAAGAGAGGGAGAATGGAGGAGGGATGCTCGCTTACCGCCGCGTTCAACAACACTGACACTCTCCCTCTGGTCAACACATGCCGTGTGTGTGTGTGTGTGTGTGTGTGTGTGTGTGTGTGTGTGTGTGTGTGTGTGTGTGTGTGTGTGTGTGTGTGTGTGTGTGGTGTGTGTGTGTTGTGTGTGTGTGTTGTTGTTGTTTGTGTTGCGTGTGCATCCTAATCCTAGTCCAGTTGCATACCCACTCTTGTCCACTCCTCGCTACATTTCAGTCAATCTCTCTCATTCGCTTTGTCTCAGTCCATCTCTCGCAATGCTTTCTCTCAATTTGAGATTACAATCCAGATTATTTGATTGTGTGAAAGTTCTATATATAATGAGTACCTCTAATCCACTGATTTGTATAGGTGTCAGAAACGGATTGTCTTATTCCTCTGATGGGCTCATATTTACACGTCAGTATTTGTTCTGTGTATTTTTTTGTCCATTGCTTTTCAACCATACACACACTCTCTCTCTCTCTCMCTCTCTCTCTCTCTTTCCCTCTCTTTATTCCTTTCCATTTGCTATACCCTTTTCCATCCATCCCACCCCCTCTTCTATCCAGGCAAGGACACCTACAGTTGAAGTCGGAAGTTTGCATACACCTTAGCCAAATACATTTAAACTAAATTTTTCACAATTCCTGACATTTAATCCTAGTAAGAATTCCCTGTTTTAGGTCAGTTAGGATCACCACTTTATTTTAGGAATGTGAAATGTCAGAATAATAGTTGAGAGAATGATTTATTTCAGCTTTTATTTCTTTCATCACATTCCCAGTGGGTCAGAGGTTTACATACACTCAATTAGTATGTGGTAGCATTGCCTTTAAATTGTTTAACTTGGGTCAAACTTTTCGGGTAGCCTTCCTCAAGCTTCCCACAATAAATTGGGTGAATTTTGGCCCATTCCTCCTGACAGAGCTGATGTAACTGAGTCAGGTTTGTAGGCCTCCTTCCTCGCACACGCTTTTTCAGTTCTCCCCACACTTTTCTATGGGATTGAGTTCAGGGCTTTGTGATGGCCACTCCAAAACCTTGACTTTGTTGTCCTTAAGCCATTTTGCCACAACTTTGTAAGTATGCTTGGGGTCATTGTCCATTTGGAAGACCCATTTGCGACCAAGATTTAACTTCCTGACTGATGTCTTGAGATGTTGCTTCAATATATCCACATAATTTTCCGTCCTCATGATGCCATCTATTTTGTGAAGTGCACCAGTCCCTCCTGCAGCAAAGCACCCCCACAACATGACAACTGCCCACCCCATCTCACGGTGTGATGGTGTTCTTCCGGCTTGCAACCTCCCCTTTTTCCTCACAACATAACAATGGCTATGGCCAAACAGTTATTGTGTTCATCAGACCAGAGGGACATTTCTCCAAAAGTCGATCTTTGTCCCATGTGCAGTTGCAAACGTAGTCTGGTTTTTATGGGCGTTTTGGAGCAGTGGCTTTGAACGTTCTTCTGAGCTGTATGACGCTGCATGGTCCATGGTGTTTATACTGTTGTACATTACAGATAAACGGTGTACTCAGGCGTTTAGCAATGTGCTCCAGATGAACAGATGTGGAGCTACAATGTTTTTTCTGAGGTCTTGGCGATTTCTTTGATTTCCAGATGTCAAGCAAAGAGCACGAGTTTGAAGGTAAGGCCTTGAATACATCCACAGTACACCTCCAATTGACTCAAAATGTCATTAGAATATAGAGCTCTCTAAAGATGAAATCTCTTTCGGGAATTTTCCAAGCTGTTTAACAGCAGCTCAACTTAGTGTATGTAACTTTCTGACCACTGGAATTATGATAGTGAAATTATAGAAATAATCTGTTCGTAAACAATGTTGGGAAATTACTTTGTCATGCACAAGTAGATGTCCTAACCGACTTGCCAAAATAATAGTTTGTTACCAAGTAAGATTTTGGAGTGGTTGAAAAGACAAAGTTTTAAAGACTCCAACCTAACTGTATTGTACGTCGCTCGTCGGGAAGATGAGGATACCAAAGGCAGCGGTAGTGTTCCATGATGTATTTTAATTCAAAATCGAACATAAACCAAAACATAAACGATTTGAAACAATACAAAACAGACCGTTTTGGCGACAAACACTGACACGAAAACAAACACCACACAAACCAAGTAAGAGAAAACGGATACCGGTAAATATGGTCCAATCAGAGACAAACCGACTTAACATGCCGTCTGATTGGAGAACCATATCAGCCAATACACAAGAAAATGACAAACTGAGACAATAACAACATAGAATGCCCACTCAGACACTACCCGACTCGGACAAGCAAAACATATAAACGAACAAAGCAAACTGGTCAGGGCGTCACAAGTATAACCCCCCTCCCCCGCCCCCCCCCAAAGGTCGGACTCCCCGGCCCAAAACCTAACCTATAGGGGAGGTCCTGGGGGCCATCTGTCCAGCGGGGTGGCGCTATTGAGCGCTGGACGGACCCACCCACAAAATAAGGTCTAAAACTTAATGAGTCCTTTGAGGCGACCGCATCGTAAAAGGCCCACGGACTGAGAGGCGGCCTCTGTACTGAGGGCGCAACTCGACGATGAGGGCGCCTACTGGACCTGCAGGGGCACTCTGGAGCTGGAGGGGACAGTTCCGACTGAGGGGCAGCTCCGACGGAAGGGGCAGCTCCGGACAGCGGCACTCCGGAGATGGGTTCGCTTCTGGGCGGCCCTACTGGCGGCCGGCTGTCTGCGGCTCCTGTCACGCGGGCGGCTTCTGGCGCTCTGACTGGCGGCGGCCCCTTCTGGGGGAGGGGGCGGCTCCCTACTGGCGGGCGGCCTCGGGCCTCCTGCCTTGGCGGGCGGGCTCTGGCGGCTTGACTGGCGGCCGATCTGGGCGCTCCTGACCGCGGGCGGGCTGTCTGGCGGCCAAGACGGCAGGCCGCCTCGACGGCGCCTGACAGACGGGGCGGTCAACGGCGCTGACAGAAACCGGCAGCCTCAGGGCGCGGAAAGACGGGAGGAAGACCCGTGCGCGCGAACTGAGTGAAGACCAGGATGCGCGGACGCGACAGCACCTGATGAAGGGAGACAGAGAGACAGCTGGTGCGGGAGGCTGCACCGGAAGGGCCTGCGCTGTGGGACGGTGCAGCACGGACAGACCGGACCACTGGAGGCGCCACGTGCACAAGGTCCTTGAGCACGCGAACCCTCTAACGCCTACGTTGGCGATGTCTCCCTAGCCAAGGCCAAAGTGTCGTGCGAGGTTGGAATTAGGCCGCATCTGGCGGCTGCGCTGCGAACCGGGGACACCATACGTTAGGGCTGGTGCCATGTACTCCCGGCCGCAGAGGAGACGCCCTGGCCAGCAGCCAGATGCATTGATCGGCTTCATTGGCACCTGCTCCTCGATCCCACTCTAGCCCGCCGATACGAGGTCGCTGGCTATTACCGCACGGCGCTATGCTGGCTTACGGGAGCACCTTGCGCCTCACGGCATACCTACCGGTGTCCCGCCCGCCCCGGTCGTCTCGTCTCCAAGGTAAGCCCGGGAGTTGGCACAAGGTCCTACCTGGCTAGCCACACTCCGCGTGTGCTCACCCCATAAGATTATTGCGGGCTTGCCTTCTTGTTCCAGCCGGCGTCATTTGCTATTCGCGGCCTCCTCATACCACCCGCTCTTCGCTGTTCGTCTCCACTGCAGCTTGGCGGCGGCGACTATTTCACAACCTGAGTCAAGCGTCCCTGCGTCCAGAACTTCTAACCCAGTCCAGGAGATCCTCCATCGCTGCTGCTTGCTCCTGCGCTGCGTCCGTTACGACCGGCTTGCTTGGTCCTTTTTTGGTCGGTGTGTTCGTAGACATCAGTGCTCGGGAGAAAGTGAGAGGTGGACGACAACGCAGCAGCTGGTAAGTGTTCATGATAATGTTTATAATTAGAAACTCAGAACACTAAACAAAACAATAAAACGATGTGACA
>NW_019942759.1:21514-26605 GCF_002910315.2 Salvelinus sp. IW2-2015 | reverse complement strand
CTTTCACTCCCGCTTGCTCTACACTCCGTGTCACTTTGGATTTCCCTGTCCACTGGCCTGGTGTGATGTGTGTTGGTGTGACTGTCGTCTGTTAAGAGAGTGTGACTTATTGTGTAAAGCAGTTTTACATCCTAAGTGAATCACAACGGTGTCCTTTAGCACATAAAGATATGTGGCATCGAATCCCACTGAATGTTTCGAATGTACTGCTAAACACACACACACACACACACACACACAACACACACACACATCACACACAACACACACACACACCACACACACACACACACACACACACACACACACACACACACACACACAACACACACACACACACACACACACAATACATCTCTATTCCATCTGTGTTGGGTGTGTCTGAGCACATTTGACATTTGCCTAAGATATATATTCTATATGTTGTGGTGTTGTCGTGTGTGTGTGTGTGTGTGTGTGTGTGTGTGTGTGTGTGTGTGTGTGTGTGTGTTGTGTGTGTGTGTGTGTGGTGTGTGTGTGTGTGTGTGTGTGTTGTGGTGTGTGTGTGTGTGTGTGTGTGTGTGTGTTGGTACACTGCTGTGTCTAGGCTTGGTGTTGGATGGGCCAGCCTGAATGAGCGTAGACGTGGGCCGCGTGGAGAGCAGGGGAGTGAAGGACGTAGCGTGGGTGGAGGGGGGAGAGAGAGAGAGCGCTAGGCTGAGGGGGCCCCTCTCCTAGACAGTTTGACTGATGACATGCTATTAAACAGGTTAATCTGTCTGATTGAATGTTTGCTTCCTCCCAAATTGAAACATTAAACAACAAGGCGAGAGAGAGGGAGGGAGAGACGGAGGAGAGGAGAGAGGGATATGGCTTTCATCTATTGCCCAAATCATGCAAAGCATGGGACTGGAATATTTAATACTGCCTGTGAGCAGAGAAGAGGAGAGAGAGGAAGAGGGAGATTGGAAGGGACAGAAAAGGGGCATGTGAACGCAGTGGAAAGAGAGGAGAGAGGGAGAGAGAGGGATGGAGAATGGAAAGGCCGTGGAGTGGGGGAGGAGGAAAGAAGGGTTGCAGAGTAAAGAGAAGAAAAAAAGAGAGAGAGATAGAGAGAGAGAGAGAGAGAGAGAGAGAGAGAGAGAGAGAGAGAGAGAGAGAGAGAGAGAGAGAGAGAGAGAGAGAGAGAGAGAGAGAGAGAGAGAGAGAGAGAGAGAGAGAGAGAGAGAGAGAGAGAGAGAGAAGAGAGAGAGAGAGAGAAGAGAGAGAGAGAGAGAGAGAGAGAGAGAGAGAGAGAGAGAGAGAGGATGTAGAATGGGCCTAACGAGAGGTATTGAGGTGAAAGTTTTGTACGGTTATCCATGTAAGTGTAAATAAGAACAAACTAACCATCACAGTGATGAGAAAAAGGAAAAAGGAGGGTAATCGATGACATTAATCAATCAATGAACTACCAGGGAGTAAAGAAAACCAGCAGTATTCTGGACCGCAGGGCCTGGATATGAAGTCCCCTCTCCTCATGTCATTAAAAGGACCCTCCTTTCCATAATGATGTCTTTTAACACAGAATTAAGAATTAGAACATTTAATATGATCTCTATGTTCTAACATTTGTTCAGATTACCCCTCCCACTCCCTCTCCCAGCAGGCTTTTCCTGCCATGCTTCTCAAAGTGTTATTATGTTCACTACCATGTCTGTCTTCTTAGTTTTTATTATAGCCTAACCAGGTTATACTTCCTCAGGTTGTGACCTCTCTCAGAAAGAAGCCCAACCCCTGTCAGCCATCTCTCTGTGAGACCAACATGGAAGCGACAGAGTCTGTCTGTCTATCTATTTGTACTGTTGTTTACACTTGAGCATGTCTGACCATATGACATGTCTATTAAGGTGATTCTAGGTATGATAGCAAAACCAGAAAGGCAAGATCTTCATACTTGTTATTAATATAAATTTGTTGAGATTGAATATAAATACTGAGAGTAACAATTGTAATGCCTGCCAATAAATGGTCCTCTCATACTAGAAAACAGTCATTTTACAAATGAGTGGTTGCTGAGTGGTTGCTGTCCAGTGCTGAAATATGTTTATAGTCTGACAGTGCCTGCCGAGGTTGCTGTCCAAGGTACTGAAACTGTTGCTGCTGATAGGAGTCCCGGACATTAGCTTTAATGTTTACAATACTGTTAACAGACAGGTGCATAGACGGACGGACAGATGGACGGAACAAGACAGAAAGAGCTGTTACTGTGGTGAGGATGGTGAACGATTGGGAGGAATTGGGTGACCGCCACTAGGTAATGTGATATGTAATTTACCCTCAGCCTGACCTTGCTCTTCCCTGTATCCCACCATCACAACCCTCACAATGTATTTCCCTCTGTCTCAAGTGCATATTCTCAACAATGACCTGTCATTTTCTTCCCTGGCTGATTTTGGCCCCGCTTTAGGACCAGGGCATATAATTGCACAAACAGACAGAGATAATGGCTTGATGAACACGAGTCTATATCGTCAACAGGCACCAGAAACGCAGAAGCAATATGAAAACATTAATAGGTAGGTAGCAGGATGGACAGATAAATGGATAGATCTTTTAGAGAAGGTCAAACTCCTGTGGCCAAGCGCTAAGACCATCATGAAGAGAAGAGAGAATTGATCGCCGCATGCTCCCAAAGGGGCTAAAATGACCAATCAATTATTTTTGCGGCGAGGAACATTCTATAGGGAGGGAAGGAGCAAAGAAGGGGAGAAAAAAACAACGCGTTCTTTGACTGTATATAATGACTCAGGCAAACTGCTGTCAAGAATAGCTCAAGGATCTTCAACCGGATTGTTTGGGTTTAGAACCTGGAGTTGTAGAAGGTCCATGCACCTCTCTCTCACCTCCCTGAAATAATTTATTGGTGCATAGTTGTATGTTCTCTCTTGTTCTTCTTAATGTCAGCACTACCAGAGCCCTTTGGCATAGGCTTTTGATTATTGACATCATCACCAACAAACCCCTCTTCCCCCACTTCCTTGACGATTGATGATTCCGTCCATCCCTCTCTCTGCCTGTAAGGAGTCCCAAAATTATCCCCTCATCACAAGATGGTGTCTCCTATTAGTGCCCCAAAAATGTATGATCCTCTCCTCACATGGCGCCTGTGTGCAACCCCATAACACATCCCCCACTTGATGAGTGATAATAAGTGATTCCTTCAGCATACGAGGCTTCATTCTATACACCCCCCCCCCCACCACCACCACCAGCTCTTAAAAGACCCACTCCAGCTATTTTTTCATGTTCTGTTGAAAAACAATAGCCAAGTACAAATACAGTAATGTACACACACTTGTGCCATGTCATGTCATACCTGGACCACCTAGTGAGTGATCCCTCAGTGTGATGACGGCTCTGYTTCCTCCCCAGCCTGCATCAGTCTCTGCGTGGCTAATGCACTCAGATGGATGGAGCGAGACACAGCCAATGGCCCTCCGTCACTAACAGAGGGATGGAGGGGCACGAAGAACAGTGGTGGATATGTAGATTGGGGAGGAGATGAGCTCGTGTGAAGACAGAGARYGATAGAGAGATCCACGAACGGGTAAACAGYYTGAGGTTGATTGCTAGCACAGAGAGAGGCCATTACGGCGAATCCGCACYCTAATCATAATGAATCACTTACTTATTAAGTGTTAATTACAGTGRGCAAATACATCCCAGGCAGGGAGGCATGGACGTAGCTAGGCATGGGTGGGTGCTACTTTCTGGAGGGTGCAGGCCATATTCATTTATTCGTATGTATTAATTTCCCTAATTAAAACAACAAGGCTGAGATAATAAGTGTTTTCTCTGTGAGAAACAAATGAAGGCTGAGAAAAGCAATGTGAAGCGGAACGTGGCTCAGTGTAAACACTAAATCATATAAAGTGATGGTGCTTGTTCAGCTGTTCATTGTTAAAATGGCTTTATATCCATTGGGTCGGGTTGGGTTTGGCTCCCCCTCCCCATTTAGTTATTGTTATTACCTCAAACCACCCCGCCAAACTAAAGTAAAGAAAACATACTCATCCCACCTCTCTTCTTTCTCTGCCCTCTTGTGTCACACACACACACACACCCACACACAACACACACACACAACACACACACACACACACACACACCAACACCATCACAACACACACACACACACAACCACACACACACACACAACACACACACACCACACACACAACCATTTAATGAGAGCATCTTTAACCCTTTCCATTGAGAATATGAATATTTTTTAATGCATCCAGGTTTTAGGTTGGCAAGTTAATCTGCTCATTATGGCTACAGTACTAGGGGCCTACAGTACTAGGGCCTACAGTACTAGGGCCTACAGTACTAGGGCTACAGTACTAGGGTCTACAGTACTAGGGCTACAGTATTAGGGCCTACAGTACTAGGGTCTACAGTACTAGGGCCTACAGTACTAGGGCCTACGTATAGGCCTCATGACAGTAACTAGGGCCTACAGTACTAGGGCCTACAGTACTAGGGCCTACAGTACTAGGGTCTACAGTACTGGCTACAGTATAGGCTACAGTATTAGGGCCTACAGTACTAGGGACCTACAGTACTAGGGCTACAGTATAGGCCTACAGTAACTAAGGGCCTAACAGTACTAGCTACAGTCAAGGGGCCTACACTCCAGGCCCCTTCAAACAGTAACCCTTTGAAACATACAAATCAACCACAAACTCTTTCCCAGTTAATTGTCAAAGTGTTGACATTCTCTTCCAGAATCACCAAAATACTATTCTATTAGGGAACTAAAACTGATTTACCATTTCTGTTTTCCTATTCACAATCTCTCGTTTTTTTTCCTCCCTCCTCTTTCCTCAATGCATTTTCTCATTTCCTCATCTTTCTTCCTCAGCCCGAGTGGCCCACCTGAGCGTCTTTGGTGAGGGCGGGCGCAGTAATGGCGTTAATGCTCAGTAATACGGGGCCACATATTATTCTAAACACTGTCACATTGCGTTAGCGCGGGAGACTGACGGTGTCAATGCCCGCGTTGCGCAGGTGACGCATAGGGCTCAGGAACGCGTGGCCGGTAATTCGTGAAAACAGACATCGTTT
>NW_019942759.1:0-19604 GCF_002910315.2 Salvelinus sp. IW2-2015 | reverse complement strand
CCAGAGGGACTCTGGTGGCGCAAGCTAGACTGCGGATTGTGCAGATGCTCTAGAACCACTGCCGCACTTCTCCATTCTTTTTAAGTGGCCAGAGAACTGCAAATTGTAGTTCGATCTCCCTGACTAAATACTTTTTTGCCCCCCACTGACAATATATATAATAACTACACACAACCAGTTGAAGTCGGAAGTCGTTGCAACACCTTAGCCAAAATACCATTTGCTATTAAACTCAGTGTTATTTCACCAAATTCTTGACAGTTTAATTCCTGAGTAAAATTCCCCTGTCATAGTCATTTATGATCACCACTTTCTTTAGAATGTGAAATGTCAGAATACATAGTTGTGCGCAAGAGAATGATTTTTATTTTCAGTTTTATTTCTTTCCATTCACATCCCAGGTGGGTCAAAAGGGTCTACATACACGTCCAACTTGTATTGTGATAGCGATCTGCCATTAAATTGTTAACTTGGCTGCTCAAACAAGTGGTGGTAGCCCTTCCACAGTTGCCTCACAATAAATGGCGTGATTTTGGCCCCAATTCCTCCTCGACAGAGCTGGTGTATACTGAAGTCAGGTTGTAGGCCTCCTTGCTCGCAGCACACACTTTTTCAGTTCTGCCCCACACATTTCTTAGTCGATTGAGTAGTTCACGGCACTTGTACCCTGCACTGGCCACTCCAAAAAACCTTGACTTTGTTGTCCTTCAAGCCATTTCGTGCCACAACTTTGTAAGTATGCTTGGGGTTCATTGGTCCATTTGGAAGACCCATTTGCCGACGCGGAAGATTTAAGACTTCTGACATTGATGTCTTGGAGATGTTGCTTCAATATATCCACAAAGTGAATTTTCCGTCCTCCATATGGCCATCTATTTTGTGAAAGTGGCACCAGTCCCTGCCTGCCAGCAAAGCAGACCCACCAACACTGAGTGCTTCGCCTAGCCCCCCATGCTTCACAGTTGGGCATGGTGTATCTTCGGCTGCAAGCTCCCCCTTTTTTTCTCCAATACATAACAATGGCATATATGGCCAAAATAAGGTTTACTATTTCCTGTGTCTCATCAGACCAGAGGACATTTCTCAAAAAAGTACGATCTTTGTCCCCATGTGCCAGTTCTGCAAACCGTTAGTCTGGCTTTTTTATGCGGTTTTGGAGCAGGTTCTTTCTTCCTTGCTGAGCGGCCCTTTCAGGTTATGTCAATATAGGACTCGTTTTACTGTGGACTATAGATACTTTTTACCTGTTTCCTCAAATGCATCTTCCACAAGGTCAACTTTGCTGTTGTTTTGGGATTGATTGCACTTTTCACACCAAAGTACGTTCATCTCTAGGAGGGACAGAACACCGTCTTCCTTCCTGAAAGCGGATTATGACGGCTGCGTTGTTCCCATTGGTGTGATACTTGCATACTATTTTTGTACCAGCATGAACATGGGTACCTTCACAGGCATTTGGAAATTGCTCCCAAGGATGAACCAAACTTGTGGAGGTCAGAAAATTTGTTTCTGAGGTCTTGGCTGATTTCTTTTGATTTTCCCATGATGTCAAGCAGAGGCACTGAGTTTGAAGGTAGGCCTTGAAATACATCTACAGGTACACCTCCAATTGACTCAAATGATGTCAATTAGCCTATCAGAAGCTTCTAAAGCTATGACATTATTTTCTGGAATTTTCCAAGCTGTTTAAAAGCACAGTCAACTTAGTGTATGTAAACTTCTGACCCACTGGAATTATGATACAGTGAATTATAAGTGAAATAAACTGTCTGTAAACAATTGTTGGAAAAATTACTTGTGTCATGCACAAAGTAGATGTCCTAACCTACTTGCCAAACCTATAGTTTGTTAGCAAGTAATTTGTGGAGTGGTTGAAAAACGAGTTTTAATGACTCCAACCTAAGTGTATGTTAACTTCCGACTTCAACTGTATATATTATATGCTTAGTATAGTGTGTATATTGTGTTGTAGTTGTGTGTAGCATGTGTGGTGTGTCTGTACTGTTGTTTAGTGTTTGTAGAATTGTGTAGTTTGTGTAGCGAAGGTGTGTGTATAGCCTGAAGGTGTCTGTAGTGTTGCGTAGCGAAGTTGTGTGTTGCATTGTGTAGGGAAAGCATGTGTCTTGAGTTGTGTGGTGTAGGTGTGTTAAGCGCTGTGTAACCTAGGTGTGTGTGGTGTGGGTCCTGTTTAATTGATGCAGGCTGCCCATCGATCCCTCCCGCCCGGCCTAATGAAGGCCTGATTGGTTTGTGAGGGCTGYCTGGTTCTGCTCAGCTGCCTGCTGCCGGCCCCGCCGCACACACTAATCCACACACACACTCTCAATTCCTCATCACTCTTTTCTCTTGGTCTCACGCTTTGTCTCTCTCTGTCTCTCTCCTCTGTATCTCACTCTCCCTGCTCTGTCTCTTTCTACCACTGTCTCCCTCTGTGGCTCTCTTCTATTTCTCTGTTCTACCTCACTTTCCCCTTTTTATTTGACCCGTCTATCATAAACATTTGACCCCAACAACACTGTGTAACAAGTCTGACACCTAGATTTAGTCACAGCCTTCTGTAAATGTGGACACATAAATGTGGACACACCAGTGGCTGTCCTCTGGTATCTTCTGTATATTTCTTTATCTGTGTCTCCCCTTCAGTGGCGACCCGTCATTCATTGCAGGTGGGGCAGAGACAAAAAAAAGGATTGCCTGTTTTGCATGTTATTTTGGCATTAATACGTGTCACATGCCAGTGTGGAAAACAATGTAAAAAATATATAATTTAGTTAATAAAGCTGAATACAAACAAACTTTTTTGTTTTCTTGAGTAAGTCAGCTCTAAAATGCAGGTGTTACAGCCTAGTTTATTGCTTTTGTGTAGTGGTGGGGCAAGCCAGAGTTACATTAGAAGTGCCCATCCAAGAAGGCTCAAGGTCATTGGCCACAGATAAAATGACGTCAAATCACGCAGTAAATGAGGCTGAATGAACTGTTTCGCTGCCAGACAAGGCTCCGCTGGTAGCCAGGTGTAGCCATGGTATAGTGCAATTAATGTATTGTTTAGTGTAGTGTTGTGTAGTGGATTTGCTGGCATGCATCCTACATATATATATATTTGTTTTGCTCCACCAAGATTTACATACTAAAATGGCCACTGCTTCCCTTACTGACACAAGACAGAGATATGGGGAGAGGAACCATCCCAGACCATCCCAGAGTCACTGTGTGTCCTCTTGTCTCTGTATCTCTATGTGTCTGAGGGCTTTCTCTCTTGGTGTCAGTGTCTCAGTGTCTCTTTTCAGCACAGTCTCAGTAACATGTCAGTCAGATGTGGTGAGTCAGTGCGTGCGTGCGTGCGTGTGTGTCTCATTCACCAGTGTCAATCTCAGGAGGGGAAATAAAAGGCCATCCATGTATCAGCCAAAACTCTCCCGCTTTTCAGTCTGGCATTGCAGCAGGCAGCCCCATCTCTCACTGTCTGCCAGTCAGTCAGAGAGGCTGGAGCTGGCATCATGCAGTACTCAAGCTGTCATTGAAGTCTCTAGCTAGCAGAGTTCAAATTATAGGGTCCATGTTCAACATCCATGTTGAAAATATGACTCTTTGTCCAGACCTTTTTTTAGGTTATCCCCGTGGTTTCACGTGAATAATAATGTAAACAAACAAGCAAATAGCGCTGATAGCAGAGATGCATARTCAACACCACGGACAGCGTGATCAGAATCCCTGCAARCTGCCGTTCAGAACCAAATAACGGTGGAGAGAAGCTGTCTGGTGAAGCTGCAGCAACGTCGATGGCCACTAGGGGAATCCTGAACATCAAATCAAATGTTATTAGTCACATGCGCCGAATACAACAGGTGTAGACCTTACCGTGAAATGCTTACTTACAAGCCCTTAACCAACAATGCAGTTATAGAAATAGAGTTTAGAAAATATTTACAAAATAAACTAAAAAGTAACACAATAAAATAACAATATCGAGGCTATATACAGGGGGTACCGGTACCGAGTCAATGTGCAGGGGTACAGGTTAGTAGAGGTAATCTGTACATGTAGGTGGGGGTAAAGTGACTATGCATAGATAATAAACAGTGAGTAGCAGCAGTGTAAAAACAAAGGGGGGGTCAATGTAAATAGTCCGGGTGGCCATTTGATTAATTGATCAGCAGTCTTATGGCTTGGGGGTAGAAGCAGTTAAGGAGCTTTTTGGACCTAGACTTGGCGCTCCGGTATCGCTTGCCATGCTGTAGCAGACAAAACAGTCTATGACTTGGGTGACTGGAGTCTTTGACAATTTTATGGGCTTTCCTCTGACATCTCCTATTATATAGGTCCTGGATGTCAGGAGGCTTGGCCCCAGTGATGTACAGGGCTGTACGCACTACCCTCTGTAGCACCTTACGGTCAGATATCGAGCAGTTACCATACCAGGCGGTGATGCAACTGGTCAGGATGCTCTTGATGGTGCAGCTGTAGAACTTTTTGAGGATCTGGGGACCATTGCCAAATCTTTTCAGTCTCCTGAGGGGAAAGGTGTTGTCGTGCCCTCTTCACGACTGTCTTGGTTTGTTTGGACCATGATAGTTTGTTGGTGATGTGGACACCAAGGAACTTGAAACTCTCGACCCGCTCCWCTWCAGCCCCGTCGATGTGAATGGGGGCGTGTTCGGCCCACCTTTTCCTGTAGTCCACGATCATCTCCTTTGTCTTGCTCACATTGAGGGAGAGATTATTGTCCTGGCACCACACTGCCAGGTCTCTGACCTCCTCCCTATTGGCTGTGTCATTGTTATCGTTGATCAGGCCTACCACTGTTGTGTCGTCAGCAAACTTAATGATGGTGTTGGAGTCGTGCTTGGCCACGCATTCGTGGGTGAACAGGGAGTACAGGAGGGGACTACGCACGCACTCCTGAGGGGCCCCCGAGTTGAGGATCAGCATGGCAGATTTATTGTTGCCTACCCTTACCACCTGGGGCGGCCCGTCAGGAAGTCCAGGATCCAGTTGCAGAGGGAGGTTTTTAGTCCCAGAGTCCTTAGCATAGTTATTAGCTTCYTGGGCACTATGGTGTTAAACGCTGAGCTGTAGTCAATGAACAGCATTCTCACATAGGTGTTCCTTTTGTCCAGGTGGGAAAGGGCAGTGTGAAGTGCGATTGAGATTYCGTCATCTGTGAATCTGTTGGGGCAGTATGTGAATTGGAGTGGGTCTAGGGTTTCCGGGATGATTGTGTTGATGAGAGCCATGATCAGCCTTTCAAAGCACTTCATGGCTACCGACGTGAATATAAAATCGGCCTCACTGCTGTCCAAGGTGCTGAATCTGAATATGCAATCCTGCTACAGGAAGGCCTACACAGGAAGTACCTATTAAGAAGCCTGATAGACTGCTTCCGCCATACTTTATTTCAAACAGTTAGCTTTAGTTTTGTAAATAATAAGTCATGAATCTGCAAAAAACTAGAATAAACTTTTTCAGTGATTCCTTGAAACGACAACCCCGAAGGGTTGATGTATCAGGGTGGGGGTCAATTCAGTTTTCAAATCAGAAAGAGAATTCAAAGCCATTATTTTCTAAGTTCATTTTTTTATGAATACATGGAATTTTAATTAACTTACAATTTTACTGCATTCTATGATCAGAACCCTGGTAACCTACAGAGTAGACTGGGTCCTGGTCAAGATGTTAACCTACAGAGTAGACTGAGTCCTGGTCAAGATGTTAACCTACAGAGTAGACTGGGTCNGTCCTGGTCAAGATGTTAACCTACAGAGTAGACTGGGTCCTGGTCAAGATGTTAACCTACAGAGTAGACTGGGTCCTCATCAAGATGTTAACCTACAGAGTAGACTGGGTCCTGGTCAAGATGTTGGTTTTCCTAAAGAAGGCTAAGCTCTTCACAATTGTCAATCATATTAAAGTCAGTCTGTGTACCTGTGGTCTGTCTGTGTGTGTCTGTCTGTGTGTGTGTATGGCTCCCTATAACCAAACCCTCCACCTATTCCTATAGCCAACACTACCCCCACAAACACACAATAGCACACACTCCCGATAAGTGGTGTGTGTTTACAGCTTGTTCATTTCCACTCTGCAACTCTCAGCTGAGAAAAGAGTGAGGGAGAGAGCAGGAAAGAGAGAGGGATAGAGAAAAGGAGAGCAGGAGAGAGGGTGATCGGAAGAGAGAGGGAGGGTTTACGGGTAGTGTTTTTGTCCTGGAGAGAAATAGCCCTCTAGATTGTAATTGGAGGCAGAGAAAGAGAGAAAGAGGAGGGAGGGAGAGACAGCAGAAATTGCTTGGCTGGGGCTGTGTGGGATGATAGTGTTTTTGACAGGTAAATAAGGCTGTGATTGTGGACAGTTACACTGCACCTCGCTGACCCTCACACACGCTGGCCTCCTCCATCTATATTTCACTCTGACACGCATGCTGACTCCCTCTCTCTACTACACACACCCTCACACACAACCTCACATACTGTACACACTGATACATATACACTCACACACAACCTCACATACTGTACACACTGATACATATACACTCTTACACACAACCTCACATAGTGTACACACTGATACATATACACTCTTACACACAACCTCACATACTGTACACACTGATACATATACACTCACACACAACCTCACATACTGTACACACTGATACATATACACTCTCACACACAACCTCACATACTGTATAGCATATGCTAACATGACAGTGGGCTAAATACATCATCCCTATAGGCCTATACTGCCCTACCAACCAAAAAAGTAGAAACTGCTCATAGCGTGGAACTGGGGGAAAAAAGGTTTTTATTTACCTTGGTTTCACAGTAACTTTATGCAGTTACTGCTAACATGACCCCCAATTTCTCCAAAACACAACACAATAGAGGCAGGATACTTGTCCACATGATTAAGAATCCATTTTTTATGTAGCAAAATTATATTTACTCATTTTCGACCAAATGAGCAGTATACTGTTTTCTTGCTTGGTAGGGCAGTATACTGCTTAAACATTCACTGACCACCATTCATTTACTAATCCTATTTATTTATTACTGTCCCTCTCAAACGATGTATTTTATTTTTGAATTTTTATTTTTGAAGATAGATAGATTTTCTCTATAGGACTATAGTGGTATCTCTTCTTCCTACACGTTTTCCCCTTCCTTCCATCTTCCCATCCTCTTTTATCAAGTCAACAACCGTCCCCCCTCCCCGCCTGCCTGCCCTTGCCTCCCTCGCTCCCTCCCTCTCTCACTTCAATCTCAAGTGTTTTCAATTTTATTCTAGAGTGGAATTAACTACCCCCGATGTCAAATTGCCGACGAAATCGATAATAATATCTTTACAAAAGAGGATATTCCAGTCTCTCGCGTCGGCTTTTGAAAAATMGAAAATTTAGCCGAGATTGATTCATTAGTTGACACGTTATAGGACGGTATAAGTATTGATCGCGGCCTGTCATGTCCCATCTCGGCTAATCGAAGCTGAGGCGCTCTGTCGATGGGCGCATTTTTCATAATTCCAACGCCGGGGAGAGAGACTAGCCGGCGCAGGCGACTGCTCGGCTCTGAGAGAAAAGGGGAGAGTGTAAGGGGGGGGGGGGGGCAGAAGGAAAAGGACGTAACGGGAAGAGATGACTGGGGGAGAATACGGTAGGGGCAAAGAAGTGGAAACCGAGAATAGAGTTGAAAAAGGATTGGCTAGGAAAAGTCAAGGGAAAGAACGGGGATTTTTCTTGTGCACTGACACACGGACACAGCAGCCTGAGGCCTGCGTGAAGGGTAGGGGGTAGGTAAAGGCAGGTATTGGAGCGTAGATACATTAATGCATTAACATAATTAAATCCATAACGTGAGCTAACGAGGTGGAAGAACGAGGGAGAAGCAGGTGGAGATTGCGAAAAGAGAGAAATTAGGGGCGAAAGGGAGGGTGGGTTTAATTGGGACAAGATTGCGGAGGGGATGTGAAAACTGCTTAGATCGATGAGAGAGAGAAAAGGTGGAGTGCTGAAGGGGACGATTGGGGGTGGGGGGTGGGTGAAGATAAATAAGACATCGACATTGACTTGGTGCGAAGAGAAAAGAAGTTCTTAAGCGCGAGAAAAAAATAAGAGTAGAAGCGAGAAGACACAACGACCAATGATGGAGAAAACTTTGATATCTGTGCAATCGTTTGGAAGGTTTGGTATTGCTCGCGTCAAAATTCAGTCCACACAAATTGCCACCGCTCTCCACATTCTTTCACGAGTTCATGAGATCTTAGGGACACGTCAAATCAACTAAGAACGCTGTTGGAAAGGGAATGGAGTCTACCTGTTTTTTCGACGGCCCTTTTCTGGCCCTGCATTGGCTCTTTAGGCCCCTGGCCATGTCCCCGGTATACCTGTTTTCTTCGTGTATATATAACACAGTATGGCCTATGCTGTGAAGGGTAAGAATTATGGTCCCGTTGTGGCTAAGTTGATAGAGCATGGCACTTGAACGCCAGGGTTGTGGGTTCGATTCCCACGGGGACCAGTACGAACACATTTGAAAATGTATGCATGCCTCACTATTGTAAGTCGCTCTGGATAAGAGCGTCTGCTAAATGATCAGATCAAAATGTAGACATACTACAAGCGGGTTAGGCCTACTTGAGAGGGAGATGCTGAGCTGGAGATGGTCTACTATTCATATCCCAAATATAAACCACATTCTGGTGGCAACCTTTATGAATCTCAATTCATATATAATGATTTGATAAAGTCACAGGCATATTTTGTTGTGTTGAGAGAGAAAGCAGAGGTTGGGCCAAGGGCTACCACCCAAAAACTATGATAAGAGTGCTGCAGCTGATGACAAATGGTGGGAGGAGGGATGGAAAGCATCAAGACAAATGAGATACACACAAATTAGAAGAGATTGAGTTGATGGAGTTGGATTAGAAGAAGGAGAGAGGATGACTAGAAAAGGAGCAGAGTGAGTGCATATGAGCCGATGGAGAAATAGAGGGGAGGGGGTGCGCGCGGGGGTCTCGGTACTTGGCAGTCTCTGGGTATCTCAGGTTCTCTCCGGCCGGGAAAGCGGTCGATATTTAATTGTTATTGCTAGCATGAAACGCACGGAAGCGGGCCTGTACGAAAATTTCTCATTTATTTGGTATTCTTGTTTTCTCTTCCCCCCCTCGCCCTCTTTGTGGAACGCCGAGGTGGTGCGGGGTTAGAAGGGAGGGGCAGTTACCACCGCTGGGGGGGTAGAACTAGAGGAATGAGGATGGGATAAGCTCTAAGGGAAGAAATACACCGTTTTCTTCTCCCAAGTTTAGTTTCTGTCCCTAGACACATCGGATCCCCCCTCTATCACCTGCACGTAGTCTCACTCCCACTGTCACCCGCCCTGCCCCCCCTGTTCCTCCATCACCCCTCTCTACCCCCACCTGTCCAAAATGAAAAATCTGTCATTTTCATCAAACGTCCAACCAAATATTATCTACACTCCATTCAAAGAGATCGAATCTTATTTAAGGCGACGAGATTCGCCATCTGTTTTCAAATTTCATTCCTCCATGAACTTTATTTTCCCCGACTTTGGGAAAAATTATAACCTGATCGATCCTCTATCTGGCCCCCGTGTACATATATTTTCAGTGGCGGTCTCCCACTTTGCTTTCAGTCGGCTGGTCAATTGTTTGTCTCTTGGACACACAGGAACACGCGCAGAACACATTTTACAGAGCAGATAGAAAAACTTAAGTGCAGCCAGCTTGGGTGTAGAGGGCTAGACCCATATGAGCTTCTCAATCTCTTTCTCTCCACCCCCTCTCTGCTCTGCTCTTTCCCCGCGTCCTGGACCGACCTCTCTTTCAAGCTCGCTTGCTCTCCCGCTAGCAAGCGCTGTCAACCTGCCTCGCCCTCTCATATAGCATTGTTTCTCGTGTTTCTCGTCATGTCTCCATCTGGTTCGCAGCTTCTTCTTCCTGTCCCATCTCTTACGCACCGCGGACGCAGATGGAAGTGACATAGGAAACGTTTAGAGCGGACAACTTTTTTTTTGCATTAGTCCTCTTTTCTTTTAGCAAACTAGCCTATTTGTTTTTACGCAGGACATTTCAACAGAGTTTTTTCTTTTTCTTTACCAGCCTGGTTGTGTACACTCTAGTCTACTCATACTAGGTCCGTTTTTCTTTAACCTAATACTCAATATTCAAATTAWTTTCTGTTTATCAATAACTTTTATAGCTATAGCCTACCCTATTTATTAGCCTATTTATATTTATTTGAGTTGCTTTAGCCTACTATTATGCACACGTGGAGGATGGGCAGTGAAAAGTGCTCATGAGTTGATTCCCAGTCGTCAGAAAGCTCTGTCTATGTCAGTTACGTCGACCGGACCCCGGAAACTCAAGTGGGACCTACTGCCAAGTCGATGAGAGCGCATCGGAGAAGGTAAGCATGCTCTCTTCCCATTGCCTCTGGATAGACACGTTAGACTAAGTGAGAGAATACTAAAAGAAGACGTCGGAGTGCTCTGGAAACAGAGAGCTCAAGAGATTGAGGGGAAAAACACGTGGCTCCTTCAGAAATTGATTGATCTACAAAATGCGCACGGGAGTGTATGTGACTGCGCTCAATGCGTCTCCAAATAGATCTACGCGGATTCCTTTGCTATTAAGCAGTATTGCGATGCTTCTTTGACGAGAAATTGAGTTGCTTCTTTGATGAGAACGTGTTGCGTTGCATTTGTAATGTAGGCCTACACTGAGTGTACAAAACATCAAGAACACCTGCTCTTTCAATGACAGGAGACAGGTTAAAGAAGGATATTTAAGCTTTGAGACAATTGAGACATGGATTGTGTATGTGTGCCATTCAGAGGGTGAATGTGCAAGACAAAAGATGTAAGTGCCTTTGAATGGGGTATGGTAGTAGGTACCAGGCGCACCGGTTTGTGTCAAGAAATGCAATGCTGCTGGGGTTTTCACGCTCAACAGTTTCCCATGTGTGTCAAGAAGGGTCCATCGCCCAAATGACATCAAGCCAACTTTGGGATGCATTGTAGTCAACATGGGCCAGCATCCCTGTGGAACGCTTTCGGCACCAGACGAATTGAGGCTGTTCTGGGGGTAAAAGGGGGGCGGGGGGTGCTCAATATAAGGAAGGTGTCCTCAATGTTTTGTACACTCAGTGTACACTGGCGTTCAAAAGTTTGGGGTCACTTAGAAATTTCATTGTTTTTGAAAGAAAAACATATTTTTTGTCCATTAAAATAACATCAAATTGATCAGAAATACAGCGTAGACATTGTTAATGTTGTAAATGACTATTGAAGCTCGAAACTGATGATTTTTAATGGAATATCTACATAGGCGTACAGATGCCCATTATCAGCAACCATCACTCCTGCGTTCCAATGGCACATTGTGTTAGCTAATCCAAGTTTATCATTTTAAAAGGCTAATTGATCATTAGAAAACCCTTTTGCAATTATGTTCGCACAGCTGAAAACTGTGGTGCTTATTAAAGAAGCAATAAAACTGGCCTTCTTTAGACTAGTTGAGTATCTGGAGCATCAGCATTTGTGGGTTTGATTACAGGCTCAAAATGGCCAGAAACAAATAACTTTCTTCTGAAAGTCGTCAGTCTATTCTTGTTCTGAGAAATTAAGGCTATTCCATGTGAGAAATTGCCAAGAAACTGAAGATCTCGTACAATGCTGTGTACTACTCCCTTCACAGAACAGCGCAAACTGGTACTAACCAGAATAGAAAGAGGAGTGGGAGGCCCCGGTGCACAACTGAGCAAGAGGACAAGTACATTAGAGTGTCTAGTTTGAGAAACAGACGCCTCACAAGTCCTCAACTGGAAGCTTAATTAAATAGTACCCGCAAAACACCAGTCTCAACGTCAACAGTGAAGAGGAGACTCCAGGATGCTGGCCTTCTAGACAGAGTTCCTCTGTTCAGTGTCTGTGTTCTTTTGCCCATCTTCATCTTTTCTTTTTATTGGCCATTCTGAGATGTCTTTTTCTTTGCAACTCTGCCTAAAAGGTGTCAATCGAACCCACAAATGCTGGCCAGTTTTATAGCTTCTATAATCAGCACCACAGTTTTCAGCTGTGCTAACATAATTGCAAAAGGGTTTTCTAATGATCAATTAGCCTTTTAAAATGATAAACTTGGATTAGCTAACACAACATGCCATTGGAACACAGGAGTGATGGTTGCTGATAATGGGCCTCTGTACACCTATGCAGATATTCCATTACAAATCAGCCATTTCCAGCTTCAATAGTCATTTACAACATTAACAATGTCTACACTGTATTTCTGATCAATTTGATGTTATTTTAATGGACAAAAAAATGGCTTTTCTTTCAAAAATAAGGGCATTTCTAAGTGACCCCAAACTTTTGAACGGTAGCGTATTTCTTCGCTTCAAAAGAGCGAAACGGTGAGATGTTAGTCGTGTATCTAAGTGGCGAGAGAGTGTGGAAGGAGAGGAAGTGAGGAGGCAAGGGAGCTTTAGTACATGGGTAAACAAATGGAGTTTCGCTTGAGAAGTTGTAGGTACAGAATGTGTGTGTGTGTGTGTGTGTTCATGTGCTTGTGTGCATGAATGTGCAAGGAAAGCCTCAAACTCATACAGTGTGTGGCTGGCCTTAGTTAATGCTTGCAGCACTTATAAATGTAAGTAGGTTTAAAATGGTGTATATTTGAGGGGGAAAGTTACCTGTAGAGCAGGGGTGGACAATTCCAGTCCTCGAGGGCCTGATTGGTGTCACAATTTTGCCCCAGCTAACACACCTGACTCCAATCACCTAATCATGATCTTCAGTTTGGAATGCAATTTCATTAATCAGCTGTGTTTGCTAGGGATGGAGAAACAGTGTGACACCAATCAGTCAGGCCCCTGTGAGGTGTATCTCTGTAGCAGTGTCAGTGCTGTATCTAGATGGGCCACAGTGTGATCAGTCAGGCCCATGTGAGGAGTANATGGGCCACAGTGTGATCAGTCAGGCCCCTGTGAGGTGTATCTCTGTAGCAGTGTCAGTGCTGTATCTAGATGGGCCACAGTGTGATCAGTCAGGGTAAAGCATTAGGCATGAGACACCGGCTGGGCCAGAGGTAAAGGCCAAGTAAGCATAGGATTTTTTCCCAATGATATCAGTGGTATCAATCACAGGTATATTTTTGTTATTCAGTATGTCTGGCTGGAAAAGCAACAAGCTCTCAGTCTCACTGCAGAATTATACGTTCATCCATGTTCTCCAAACGTCATATTTTGATGCTCCTGCTGCTCTGTATTGTTCCATTTTCCCGAAGGTCAAATGTCGAAGTTAAAGGTCAAGTTTAGTCACTCATTCTGAATGGTTAAGGTAAGGGTTAAGGTTTGGGATAGGGTTAAAACATTACGTTTCGTCACTCATTCTGAATGCTTAAGGTAAGGGTTATGGTTTGGGATAGGGTTAAAACCAAAAATAAATAAACAGTGTCCACGACTGGGATTGAACACACAACCTTCTGATCCAGAGTCATGGGATTACGCACATGCCAGCACCCTGTCCACAACACCCCATCAAAACCCAAGCCTACTTGATGGTAATAGCGCTCACTGTTGCCCCTGTGGCCGGTTTTGAAGGCATTTGAAGGCATGTTCTCATGACATGGAAAGACGTCCAATTTCAACGTCAATCTTGAACAACCTGGCTGGTTGATCAGTGGCTTTGAGACTCATCCATTGATTAGGTCGGCTACATCAACATCCACACTTCTCAGAAACACAGCGGTTCAGTTATTTGTCTTGTACGTTGGTTGACTGAGGTGATATTTATGTTGACTTTAACAGGTTGAATGGTTCCATGGGAGATAAACCAGTCATAAAGGCAGGTCCAGAGTCAGTCCTCCAGCACTGAGACGATGACAGTACAGTCAATGGCTCCAATCATTCCTCATCTGCTTTATGGCTCTTCCGACGTTTATAGCCATTAGGCGGGCTTACGTAAACACATTAATGGATGTGAAGGGCACGGGGGCTTTATTCAGCTGGGTACTACATTTAATCAAGGGTCACTCCCAGTTCGTAAAGTCAGTAATCCACTCCATGTCAGCTAGATCCACTTCAGAGTTTGGCTGAGACATGGCAGAGGACTGTTGCATGGATGTTTGTCTATAGGTAATCTTATTAGATGACTGCACTCCATAAAGAGATCATGATACTATATGTGTTATCTGTTTATTTATTCAACCAACTGATAGTAAAATAGATAGAAAAGCATTGTTCCTGCTTTATACAGTCTTGCTTTATATTCCCTCTTATCAGTGCCTGTGAATTGCCCTCATTCTTTTCTCTGTCCTTACTGTTATTCTTCCCTTTTCCTCTGTCCTTACTGTTATCCTTCCCTTTTCCTTTGTCCTTACTGTTATCTTTCTTTTGCTCTTCAGTAAATCCTTCTTCCTTCCTCCTCACTCAATTCTTCCTCAAAATGTTCCACATTGTCTCTCTGATTCACCCCTCTCTTTTTATCCACCCTTCATCCATCCACCCTTCCTTTCTTCAACCCTCCCATCCCACCTGCCCTACCTACCCCCAAGTTGGCCTGCCCCATGTTTGGGAGTCGCTTACCCCCCCACCCCCTTCTCTCACTTAACCCCATATTTCACAGCTGAACTGCGGCTAATTTCCCCCTAGTCGGTCGAGCAGCGCTCCCTCCACCACACCACCACGCTTAATTACCCACAATTAAAGACCAACGCTAACGAGAAAATTGCTCTGTTATGAAATGACTTCAAAAGGGGACTGGAGGAAGTGGAATGGATTCAAGGAAAAGTTGGGCTCTAGCCTTGGGGGAGACTGGGAGGGAAAAGGAGAATTATCATGCAGTGTTTCCTTTTACCCCCAAGGATGTTTCCTTAGGCTGGATGTGCAAAGACCTATAGGCCACACCCGGGGCTGTAGACACTAAAAGTGTGTCCAAAATGACACCCTATTCCCCATATGGTATCAGTCCCGTGTACAGTATGCAGTATGTGGCTCTGACCAAAATTACTATATTGTGAAAAAGCTGTCATTTGAGGTATGCTCTACTATTTTATATTGAGTCCAATTTGATATAGGTTCTTCAATTGAACATATCTACTGCCCTAGCTAATGAAACATGATGGTGTGGTAGAGGGATAGTACAGGCAAGTAGCATACTGATGTAGGGGGACTTCTTTGATGCTGGACCCCACAGAAAAGCCAGAATGTGGGTATAGTATACTGTATTTTAGTCATGGATCATTTTAGTCATTTTATAATTTTTCTGGATTATGTGTGTATAGTTTTTTGATTGCTAGGTAATACTGCACTGTTGGATCTAGAAACACAAGCATTTTGCTGCACCTGCGATAACATCTGCAAATCTGTGTACGCAACCAATACACTTTGATTTGATTTAGTAAAATTATTCTGGATACTTGTTTGATTCTGCATTAATGAGGCTAACCAATAGCAGGCTAAAGACAAGGCAGACTGATGTGAGCAGTAGGGTAGATAGTCTGTGTGTCTGTGGGAGTATCAGTAGCCCGCTGCAGGTGAAGCTATAGACGGTTACCATGAGTCATGGGTAGGCTTATGGAATCTATGGAGATCCAAACAGATTTACATGATGTCTTGCTTTGCATTGTGTCATGAAGTGAGCTATAGTAGGGGACTGTAGGCATCATGAAGCAGCCATTAGCTCAACACAACACAACACAACACAGCTCAGTATTTGTCAGTCTAAGGAAGAGCAGGCCCCCCAACCCCCCCATCCATAAACCCAATCTAAAACCAGAAAAATGAAACAAAGAAACCTTAATTCAGATTATTTTCATCCAGTTTGCACCCTAATACACAGACTAATGGGGGAAAGAAGAGCTATATGCTGGGGATAATTGTAACAGTGGTAGTAATAACGTCAGACCCGACACTGATAACAATTAGATTTGATTTCATTTGAGAATGCCTCCACAGCTGCTCCCTTCTCACCCCCCCCACCCCAGACCTGTCTTCCCCCCCTCTAGAGTAAAGTGGGTGTGTTAATTCCCTGGTTGGGTGTAGCGAATCGAAGGGCTCTAGGCAACGAATGGCGAGAATGGGGCTATTGATTAGAACAGCTCAGATTAAGATGTAGGCAGTGGAGCTCTTCTGTGCTCCCCGCCCCCCCGTCCGCCTCCCCCCCACACCCCCGGCGCCCACTCCCAAAATCCGCGGCGAGGCACCCCCCCCGGGCCCCCGCCGTCTCAGGCACTATGTGGTCTTACTCCATTTTTCCCGAGCTGGCGTTGTACTGTGATGTGGCGTGTTTGTGGTCAACGAAAGTGGTCTGTGCCTGCTTGGGTTGGCTGTCACCTCCCGCATGTCTAATGCCCCCTCTTTCTAGTTGTCTTAAGTGGTTCCTACGTCGTGAGAATCTACATAATCGCCCTCTGCTCTCTCACACACACCACACACAACCAACAACACACACACACACACACACACACCACACACAACGAACACCACACACGACACACCCAGGCACAGACACACAGCACACCACAACACTCTGTCAATGTCTATGTGAGATATCCCGTGGGTCTGTCGCTGTCCCCCCTTTCTTCGCCCTCCTGTGAATCAGGAGACAATGTGGGAACATTTTAGGAAGAAGTGCCTCTCTTACATCCTCATTCTTCCTTCTCTTTCGTGCGCCAATCATGGCAGTGTATAGTAACGCGTGAGTTAGGAAGAGGCGACTTATCTATATTTTATGTACTCATGCTGCGTCAAATAATCTACTCTCTCTCTTAACGTACTCACTCTCAGTCTCTTGCATGCACTCTCGTTTCCTGTCGGGAAACAAGTTAAGGAGAACAAAAACGGAATTTTAAAGGCCGGGATACCACTGGTTGGATTGTAGTAAAGTCTTAAAACTGTAGAAATAGAACTGTACAAGAGGTAAAGTCCCATGATACACGTGGAGTTTATAAATGGAATAGAGGATAAGAAAGAGGTGAATAACGGGTCAGTATAGGACTTAAATAAACTAAAGATAAATAAACACAGCTATAAGGAATCATGAGGACAATGAAGACCCCATATGACACCCACAGCGTAGCTAGAGGGCTAATTCCTAGCTATAAGGCTCCAACTAAGTTCAATCAGAAGCCACGTCTTTGGTTGTACCACCGGAGTTAAATAAACCTTTCACACGCTCATGAAAAGCCTCTCTTGGTATATACCAAAAAGCATTAGCTGGTCATGATCTGAGGGAACAATCGGGGCTGACCTTAGTGCACCCCATAGCATTGGAGTTGCATTGGAGAACGGACATAAAACAGTATCACATGGGATAGATATACTATCAGGTATGGGATCTCGCACATGACAAAATAATACATAGACAGTGAAGAAAGTTAGAACACCATAAAATTTTCACTAGTCCTTGCTCCTACTATGATACTTCATTTATATTGACCATCTAATCAAGGAGGAATGCTTGGTGCAGTTAGCTCAGCGATTCCACTTCCTCAACTAACCAACTACGCCCGTCTGGCAGAATTGCCTACGCAGACTCACCACCGCGTGAAACTAGCATACGCAACACAACGCCCTGCACAATCTAGTGGGCTACAGTGGCACAGACTACTACTGGCTCTCCATAGTTGCTTGCTAGTGATACAAGAGCGCCGGGGACCATATTCTGGGGTCCCAGAGTCGTGGAGTGGAGTTTAGGTAGGACTGACATGGTATGTATTGTCCACTGTTTTCAGCGCTCCGCGCTGTGTCGGCTGGTGAGGGACACACACACACACACAGATGTAGACGATACACACACTCTACAACACACAGCGACGACAACACACACTCTACTACACACCCACGACCACAACCTGGGAGAGAGCACACCACAACAGACACAGCACCACCACACCAGTGTCTTCGTGATCAATTAAATTGATCTTATGATCCGTTTTACCAGGGGACTATGGAGAGTATTGCGCTGGATAAGGCCACCGCGATTGCACCTCCTTTGCACCTAGAGTTTATCGTGATGTGAACCGTGTGTGTACAGTAAGCCCGCCTAATGGCTATAAAACGTCGGGTGTGTCTGATAATCCCCTTCTCTAGGGATACACACACTGTGATCCCTCCCCTAGACACGTGTGTAAACACTATGATACACACACCACTTATCCCCCAAAGAGCCATTAAAGCCAGTCCCGACACGGTGTGTAAACAATATGATAACACACACACTTAGCCCCCCTCCCAGATAACGTGTGAAACACTATGATACACACACACAACACACACCACACAGCACACACACACAGCACACACACACACGACCAACTAGCAACACAGGCAACACACACTTAGCCGCCCTCCCAGACACTGTGTGTAAATATCGCATTATTGTGGTAAGCACCACCACTTAGACCTTCGCGCCTACTCGCTAGAAACTGTTCTAGTGTCGAAACACTTCTATGACCATGATTACAGACCACTCTGGCCACGCGCGCGCTACTGGCACAGACACGTGTGTAAATCACTGGATAGCATACATCAGCACCCACTTCTTATCCCCATCCGTCAACCATGGACGATCTTTGATATGTCAACCATGGCACACCATATGATACCATCCAAAACTTAGCCTCGTTCACTCCACAGACACGGTGTCATGATATAAAATGACTATGATGTAATCACACACCACTCTGTAGCCCGTCACCTGAACCCAGAGACGATACCAGGATTTAGGTAAAACACTATTGATAATACACACACTACAGCTCCCGCGCTCACAAGACACACGTGTGTATAGTAAGGTCTATATAGCTGGAGATACACAACGAAGTCGATCTGTATCCGCATCCGTTTGCATGTACGAGGCACCGCGTGATGTAACACTATGACTACACACTCAACTTAACCCCAATCCATACCCAACACACGTGTGTATAGACCGCCAACTTAGTGAGATGATCCTACAAACCATGTACGCACCCACTTCGCCGCAGATACACAACCCGCGCCTGGGTAAATCTCGGCGACTTCACCACAATTAGCCCCCTCCTAGACAGAGTAGTGTTATTAGCACTAGGTGATTGCTACGAAACATCTACGTGTAGCGCCCCCCTCTCCAATACTTACTCCGTGTGTTAAACACTTGATACCACACACACCACGTTAGCCTCGCTCCCATCTCCCAGACAGCAGGCTGTATGTTGCAACCATCTATGATACTCCAACACTTAGCCAGGCCTCTACTCCACAGAACACAAACGCTGTGTAAAACACTGATACACACAGCAGCACCATATCCCCCCCTCCCAGGCACGGTGGTGTAAACACTTATACCACACAGCACACACACCTAGCCGCACTCCCAGACATGTGTGGTAAACCACTGATACACCACAGCACACTTGAGAGCCGCCCTTCCCAAGACACAACGTGTGGTAAGATCACTGATGGAAACACGACAGACCTTATCCGTCCCCCTAGCTCCCAAGATCACAAGGGTATAGGGCCTTTGGGATAATCACTTTTGGAATGCGACCACACACCTTAGCCCCCCTTTTTGTACTAACGTTTGGAGTGTAAACACCGTATGATAAAA